>NW_024712526.1:11545921-11548421 GCF_018991925.1 Homarus americanus | reverse complement strand
TCTCTCTCTCTCTCTCTCAGCTTGGAGGTAATCACTGGATACTTAACGGCCCCTTCACGTATCGTTAAGCTTTTCTTCCATTAAGCTTAAGCACTCGGTAACACGCAAGCTTTACCTGTAAGATATATTGACGTGTTTATGACGAGGTATGTCTTGTGGTCAATGCATACATACATACATACAGACATACTTCCATACACACACACAGACATATAGAAAATTCAGGTATACAGTGCAGGTAAGGATAGAGAAAGACCGTCATCCAGGCTTCTAATTGGTTGAAGTTCGTGACGTGTATGTGTACAGGTAATGTGTAAAGTGACAACAGAGTGTGAAGGTGGGTGTGTGGGTGTATGTGGGTCTGTGGGTGGGGTGGGTGGGTGGGGGGGTGGGTACTAGACACATGTAAGATTCACTAGCTGGTAATGTCATGGGCTGGTCCAGCAATGCTGACTTATTGAGTGTCGATACATGGTCCCTCCCACCCCTCCTCCCTCACCCCTGCCTTCCCTTTACCCCTCACCACTCCCATCACCTCCCTCACCCTTTTCTTCCCTCTCTCCCTCCTTCATCTCTTTCTCTTCCTCACCCACTCTTACCTCTCCCTCCCTCACCCACCCCATCATCTCCCTCACTCCTTTCCTCCCTCCCTCTCCCTCATCTCTACCCTTCCTTCCTCCTCCTCCTTCCTTTCCCTCCTTCCCCTCCCTCCCTCCTTCCTTACCCTCCTCTCCCCTCCTTGCCCTCCATCTCCCTTCCTTACCCTGTTCTCAAGCTTCTCAACCCTTCCTCCTCACCCCTCCCTCCTTCTCTCCCACTCTCCCTCCCTGGTATGGTGGTACTGTGGTGAGGGAGATCAGGAACCTGGGATCGACCTCCGATTGTAGAGGAATACCTAAGTCTCTTCTCTCTCTCTCTCTCTCTCTCTCTCTCTTTTCTCTCTCTGGTATAAAATCGTTAGCTGTAGGGTTTAGGTGAGCCAGAAATTTATTTTAGCTGTTTGGTTTTATAAAGTTTTAGCTGTTGTAGATTGCTTTAACTTATGCTTATAGATCATCAAAATTGCTGTTAATTTTACTGAAGCCATGGCTGTTGGGAAGTGCTGTAAATTTAACTCAAAGCTTCTTAAAAATTGCTGTAAAAAATATTAAAATTCTTACTTTTTCAATACTGCTGTAAATCAAAATGACTCCCATTATATTACCCAAACATCTATAAATCGAATTCTCATCTGAAAAAAAAAGTATTTTTGTAAAACCTGTAAATAAAAAACGACAGAGGTACAAAAAATGGCAACACTCGACTACATTTGGCAGCGAATCAAAAATACTTATAATCACTTATTTACAATTTACATTTACAAGACAGGTGAGAAATATATTGCATTTATTGCATTCCTCAGTGACAGGTAATGCACAGGTAAGGCATTAACAAAGTGCCCCCCTGATCGTTGCAATGAGTTATGTTGCAAACAAGAAGGTTGCCAGTTAGTAAATATTGACGACGAGTTGATCATAATGTGTGTGTGTGTGTGTATGTGTGTGTGTGTGTGTGTTCTTAGCAATATCAGCTGTAAGTTAATCAGCAATAACTAGATAGATAGATAGATAGATAGATAGAGAGGCAGCCAAACATACAGACAGACTGTTATGAATTATTGTCTATCTATCTATCTATCTATTCCCTTGTGTGTACAATATGTAGATAACTTGGACTAGAGAGGTTTGGATACCCCTCCTCCCCCTTCCCCCTCCCTCCTCCCCCTTCCTCTCCCTTCCTCCCCTCTTCACCTCTCCCTCCCTCCCTCCCTCTAGTAAGGCATCCTACTATAACTACTACATACTAAACGACCCTTAACGTTAAAAAGGTCAATAGCGACGAGTCATTATAGTTCCATGAGGTACTGCCCTTAAGGTTGGCACTTGAGGGGGTGTATGTGACGTAGGTGGTGACGTCATTCAAGCTCCTCCCCCTAGGGTTTGTGACGTCATTCAAGCTCCTCCCACTAGGGTTTGTGACGTCATTCAAGCTCCTCCCACTAGGGTTTGTGACGTCATTCAAGCTCCTCCCACTAGGGTTTGTGACGTCATTCAAGCTCCTCCCACTAGGGTTTGTGACGTCATTCAAGCTCCTCCCACTAGAGTTTGTGACGTCATTGAGCCCCCCTCTGCCGATGTGAAATTGATACATTATTATTATTATTATTATTGAGAATATCATCACCATCATCATCAACCTAACTAACCCATCACCTCTCTCTCTTTCTCTGGACCAATCACCTGTCTGCCTGGCCTCAGTCACCCTCCAGTCAGCCTCGTACTTCAACGGGTTCATGCTGCAGGCGAGGAAGGTCTCCGGTAACAAGGAGATAGTGGGGAGGTTCATGGAGGTGCCTCACCGGGCGGAGTACCTCACCTGTCCCAACGGCACGGAGAACACGGTGGTGCACCAGGACGCCCCCCTCAGGCTCAGTAACCTCAGCTTCACCTGGATGGCGCCC
>NW_024712526.1:11535921-11543421 GCF_018991925.1 Homarus americanus | reverse complement strand
TAGAGTTTGGTAGGTCAATTGTTAGGTCAAGTGGTTGTAGTGTTTGGTAGGTCAAGTGGTAGTATTGTCAAGTGGTGGTAGTGTTTGGTAGGTCAATTGTTAGGTCAAGTGGTAGTAGAGTTAGGTCAAGTTTTAAGTCAAGTGGTAGTGCTCTTATTATCACCATTATGGAAAGTTTCAAAAGGAGGCTAGATGGATTCATGGATGATAGAGAGTGGTAGTAACTCTCGACAGGAGCTGCCATGCACAGGCCAACCGGCCTATTGCAGACTCCTTATTTTCTTATGTTCTTATGTTCTTATCACCTTAAAAAAAAAGGAAACAGTCCCTCAAACCTCACCATTTCCATCCTCCAGGTAACAAGGTCAGGTAATATTCACTAATTAATCAATTAGCTCAGGTGATATGTGGAAATCCTCACGTGAACGCTGGTACAGTAGGTCATATCCGGCAGCGTGTGATCGATAGTTGTGAAAATTTTAAAACACTCTGGCTTGGCGCGGGGAGGGGGGAGGGGGGGGGTCACTTGTTTCACTGCAATGTGTTTTTGTTTCATAGATTATTGGGATTTTTTTTGTGTGGTTTTGTTTAGGGTTTGTATTAAGCCTTCTTCTTCCTTGTTCTTTCTTCTCCTACGCCTATTCCTCAACCGTCTCCTCTTCCTGACTTCTTCTTCTTCCCTCCACCCCCTCTTCTCCCCTTCCCATTCATTTTTCCCTTCCTCCCCCTCAAGCTCCTCCCCTCCCCCAGTAAACACCCCAATAACCCCCTCTCCCTCCTTCTCTCCCCTCTCACACACACACAGGGGTACTTGGCTCTCGGCTTCAGTAAGGACCGCCATCGACTGAGTGACGCTGACATCAACGTGTGTTACCGTGATGATGCTGACACAGTGGGCGTGGAACACTACCTCCTGGCTGACATCAATCACCCACCCGACCTACACTTGGGGGTGAGTACCTTGGCTGGGGTCAGGTTAGGGGTCATGTTGGGGTCATATTAGGTGGTGAAGAATCTCTCTCTCTCTCTCTCTCTCTCTCTCTCTCTCTCTCTCTCTCTCTCTCTCTCTCTCTCTCCACCAGGCTGGCTGGAGACACACAAACAACATCTCCAAACTTGACATTTAAAATTGTCTCCCTGAACCTGATTTAAGATTCCGTGTTCAATTTTTAAGTGTGTGTGTGTGTGGGTGGTGAACACTCCCCCTGACCTCAGCTGTCTTGTGTGTTCCAATACTGTGCCTTAACTTTACCCCAGAGATCAACTTCCCCGAAAAATACATAAACAAACACATCTTGACCTTTTCAACATTATTTCCCACGATATGGAAACTTTCAATATGTGGAATAATAGATAATATACATGTATAAACTTTCTCTTCTATATTATATTTTTTTTTTACAGGTGAACTTTGAGGATTTGTTAAAAGAATTAATGATAAAATATTTAACTAGTGGTACGAGTTTATTTTTCGTTTGATGTCACTTTCCTGACATTTAACGATAATCTCTGCAACATTTATTACGTTGAGTGAATCTCTAGAGTAAAGTTGCTGTTTTCGTTCACACGCCCGGCGGTACTCACTTGACTAATGGAGACTTTTTCCTTTGCGATGAAACCTATTTGGGTTTGATTCACAACTACGAATAAGTAAATGAAATAAAACTAAATAAAGGAGAAAAAGAATAAAATAATTAAAAGTGTATTCTAGTGACATTTCATCTTAGGATAAAAATAATGAAATACTTTACCTTATTGTTGTGTTACCTGAGCACTAATTAACATGGTGATGAGGTTTAAGTCTGCTAGGCCTATAAATGTGATTTACTTGTAATTAACCAATGACACCTGTAATTAACCTAGAACTAACATGTCATTTGCCTGTAATTAACCAATGACACATGTAATTACCCTGTAACTAAAGTACCATTTACCTATAATTGACTAGTGACACCTGTAATTAATCAGTGACACCTATAATTAACCATTGACTTAGAATTAACCAGTGACCCTGTAATTAAGCAGTGATACCTGTAATTTTCCTGTAATTCACGTGCCATTTACCTGTAATTAACATGATCACTTACCTGCCATTAACGTAAACCTTCGTGGCCGCCTACAGGAGCTGAAGCTGGACTCGAGTGACGTGGACGGTGACTACGTGTGGTGCTCCTTCGTCAGACCTCTCACAGGGCAGGACAACGACCTCCTCAACCTCAAAGACCCCCACTACTACTTCTACTTCTGGGGCATGAGGAACGCCTCTAGTAAGTCCTGGGGAGCATACTTCTGGGGGCATGAGCAATAGCTTTAGTTGGTTCTGGGGGCATGGAACAGTTCTAGTGGGTCCTGGGGGCATACTTCTGGGGTCTGGGGCATGATGAACAGCTCTAGTAGGTCGTGGGAGCATACTTCTGGGGTCTGGAGCATGAGGAACAGCTCTAGTAGGTCGTGGGAGCATACTTCTGGGGTCTGGAGCATGAGGAACAGCTCTAGTAAGTCGTGGGAGCATACTTCTGGGATCTGGAGCATGAGGAACAGCTCTAGTAGGTCGTGGGAGCATACTTCTGGGGTCTGGAGCATGATGAACAGCTCTAGTAGGTCGTGGGAGCATACTTCTTGGATCTGGAACATAAGGAACGACTGTAGTAGGTCCTATGGGTATGCTGTTAAGAGTATATTATATGGAGTATATTAGAAACATGTCACTCTGTCACTGATGGTATGCTGGTATATGCTGTTATGGATATACTGCTGAGGGTATATCTCTGAAATAGTCGCACGTGTTGGGGGTTACATTACGTGGGTATATCAGGAACAATGAATATATTGTATATATGTTTGTTGATATAGTTAATATATGAATATACTGAAATGTTTTGGTATACTAATAATAGTTGCCGTAGTTGTTGTTGTAATAATGATAATAATAGCAGTACTAGGAACATTATTATTATTATTATTATTATTATTATTATTATTATTATTATTATTATTATTATTATTATGGTTTCTCATAATAAATGCTCACCTAAAACAAACCTTTATCACACCCTTCCCTACTTCCCCTTCTCCTTCCCCTTCTCCCCCCCCCCCTTTTCAACCCCCTTCCCCCCCTTAGACATCTTCATGCCATCATCCAACCACATCAAGAGTTCGGGGAGGATGATGAGCCTCAAGGACGACCTTTTCAACCAGATCGCCTACAGTGGGTCGAGGAGTCACCGCCGCGTCCCGTATACCATAGTTGCCGCTGCCATCCTCCTCCTCGGGGTCCATTTTCTGTGTTGGTGAAGGTACAAGACTCTACGTGGCAGGTCTACCCTGGCTCGCGTCATCATCGTGTCCGTTTATTTATTTCTCGTGTCTTATTCCGTGTTTCTTATTTATCTCTTCATCGTTGGGGAGACGTATGTGGAGTTGAAGGAGGTGTTTTAGTGTAGGTGTGTGGGGTGTTGGGGGTGTGGGTAGGGTGTAGGCTGTGGGGTGTAGTGTGGGTGTGTGGGGGTGTAGGGTTGTGAGGTGGTCTCAAAGGATGGGTGTGGTGGGGTGTGTGGGGGTGTAGGGGTGTGTGGGGGTCTCAAAGGGTGTGTGGGGGTCTCAAAGGGTGTGTGGGGGTGTCGTTAATAATGCCCTAAGTTAATCCGATTTTCACTCAAGAGAAATTAATTTCTCAAGAATTACTGCATAAAAATATTTTGGTTCTTTAATAAGACGAATTTAATGTTTATGATTAAAATAAATGAAAGAAAGAATCAGGTAGGAATTAGTTATTGAATTTATACATTATACACGTTAATCTCTCTCTCTCTCAGTGAACCAGTTTGTGATATATATAAAAAATCGACCCAAGATTCAATGATTTTATTTTAGTTCTTCATGTAGTGATGTTCAGCTTGTGGTGTTTTAACCTTTGTTGTCTGTCTGTCTTAGTCTCTTTTTCTTTGGATAATTTTCATCTTATCTTTCTGCCATACTCTCTCTCTCTCTCTCTCTCTCTCTCTCTCTCTCTCTCTCTCTCTCCATAAGTATCCCTACAGCTCGCACAGTCATTAAGTCTTATTTACTTGAGACATGCAAATTTACATGTCCTTTACCTGTCGTTTACCAGTCATTACCTATCATTCACCTGTCATTCACCTGTCATTCACCTATCGTTTACCTGTCATTTACCAGTCATTCACCTGTCATTTACCAGTCATTCACCTGTCATTTACCTATCATTTACCTATCATTTACCTATCATATACCTATCAGTAATTTACCTGTCAACCAAGTTCCATTATCACCACAAATTAATTAACGTCATTATCTCTTTTTGTCTATCTGTTAAGAGTGTTCTCCTTCACTTTCACCACCACGAAAGCGCTTGGGAACTTCGTGTTTTCTTCTTTCCTTGTGGTTATCAGCACACACACATATATATATATATATATATATATATATATATAATAATAAACCTCAATAAACTATAATATGAAAACCTGCTTTGGTATACGTGATATTATTTGATGATTCTGTGGAGTTCCGATTTTTTTTTCAACCGACTCGAATGTCACCCCCACGGTCATGACGTCATATGTCAACAAATCGAGGGTGTCTGTCTCTGTCTGTGTGTCTCTCTCTCTCGTTCTCTCATCCAAAATACCATTAACCATTACACCTGCCGACCCTCACACAGGTATCTGCTATCACAAGGAACTAAGAGCAAATTGAATACCATTGGGGAGAGGAGAAGGTATATCTGTTTACTCAAGTCTTGGTGGTAGATTACTTTTAGGGGAAAAAATATCTCGTTATGTGTACAGATGAACCTTTGAGACTCCTCCATCTTTGTGTGGTTAGCTTAAGTGAGTCAGGTAGATACGTTCTGATATCATGAGTTAACCTCTCCACTCCTAACCTCTCCACTCCTACTCACTCAAACACTCATTATAACAGGATGTACAGACAGTCAGCTTGCTTTCCCAGTCACACAGTCAACCTTCCCCAGTCATAGAGTCTAGCCCGGATCGTCTGGCCAAGATGGATGAAATTACATATGTAGATTTCTATTGTCTGGGGAAGCGTCATGAATCAAGTGTCTCAGTTATCGGGGGCGTGTGTTTACTTTAGGGGGGTTTAGGGGGTGGAGAGGGGTTATTATTATTATCTGGGGGTGAAGGGGTGTGGTTGAGGGGGAAGGGGAGGGGCGGGCTCGTCTTGTTTATATTGCTATCTGATATGTACCGTTCGTCGTAGCGTTGATGAATCCGACTTGAAGATCCGGATTCATTGAGTTTTGTTTGTGTATCAATTTCCTCCGTAATTGATGTGAGGGAATTCTTCATATTTACATGCGAGTCAAGGGGTATTATTGACGCCATTTTTGGGTATGGTGTGTCTTGGGTATAGCCTAAATTGGGGTAGTTTAGAAGCGTTTGTAGTGTGTGGTGTTAACAGGAGAGAAATTAGCAAAAGGTTGTTGGTCTCTCTGAGGCAGACGTCATACGAGAGAAAGTTGCAATATTTTTTGGCCTGAATACAACGAAAGGAGGAACGAAGGAAGGAAAAAAAAGTAAGAAAGAAAGAAAGATCGCAGAAAAAACGAAATAAAGGAAAACAGAAGACAGGAAACAGGAAATAAAATTGATAGCAGATTCATATCGTAACCAATCATAAAAAAATCGATCAGGTTTTTACCCATATTTACAGATTTTTTTTTTACCGTGGAAATTATTTTTTTTTATAATGGTGACGCGATACATTGGTACATTATTTGTTACATTTATTTACATTTCATCCCACACGCTGTAAATGAGCCATAGTGTATAAAAATAGAGTAAAATAACATGTTAACTAGTAAGTGCAAGAATAATGTGTTGGAGTACAGGTCTAGCTACGGTGAGTGAGGCAATTTGGCGTTCCAATATTATTTTCAGGTAGATCACGACGCGAGGTTCTCAGTGTAGCGGCAAAGTCTTTTAAAACCATGTAAACACAACACAAAATGACTATATATTTTTTTTTATTTGTGAGTTTTATTTTCTGGAGTTTTGATGACGACTGAGAATATAGTTTGTAATTATTAAAAGATTCTTAATTACCTTTTTTGAGAATCTGTTACTGTAGCGAAGACCATTTATTAGTACAGTAATAGAGAGATATTGCTCAAAGATAATGATAATATATGCAGTAAATACCCTATTATCCGGCTTATAGTCAACTACGTATATTACAACACACCGGCTATAGGAGTCTTTGCTTTATAAATATATATTATACTGTATAATGTTTCCACTGATATATTCCACAAATATTCTTAGTAAATTTCTAAATAATAGTAAATGTTATAAAAAAAATCAATATTGTTTTTTATTTATTTATTTATTGTAACTAATTAATAAGTTACCAGTTAGTGTTAATGTTGGATGATAGAGTTTTATTGTACATGTATATGAAGAATTATATATAAAGTACTAATATTAAGGATATCAGTGTTACCAACGCAGAGATATACCTTCTTGTTGTAACGCTATATCACCGAGTTAAGCTATCTATCTATCTCTATCGGTCTATCTATCTATATATTGCTATCTATCTATATCTATCTATCTATCAATCATAGTATACCTAAAAGCACCTAAATATTGTTATAAAACTCAATTCAAAGTTTATCCCACTAGCCAGAGGTACCAGTTCACAAGCTGGTCGACCATGGGTACCCAGGTCGTGAATCAACGGCCCTATATTATACCTTGCAACTAAGTGTCTGTCCATTTATATAAGTAATTTTAAGTACTGGGTTAAGTAAGTCATGATAGCACACACTTTACCACTTGGATTTTAATGGAAAAGTTGATTGTTTTTTTGGAAGTGAAGCTGTGTGTGGATTTGTGAGGTGTTTGTTTGTTTGTTTATGTAAGTGTTGGAAATAAAGTTATGGTAGTGAGTTGTGTGTTTTTAATGTGTGTCTTTTTTTAGTACTTAATTACTTATAAGGTTACTTATATTCTTATTTACCCATTCACTCATTCACCCACGTAGTCATTCACTCATTTACTCATTCACTCACTTTCCCACACACACTCACACACCTAATACGTTCTCACATTCACTCAACCACGCACTCTCACTCACTCACTCACAACTACAACCTACAACCTGCTATAACCTGCTACAACCTGCTATAACCTGCTACAACCTGTCTATTTTGACCTTCACTTGACTAACACTGAACTAATTACTGCTAAGATTAATTAGGTCTTACTCATGCCCTGACCCTCGGGGCTCTAAAACTTGAACTTTAAGCCCTGAGTCATAAATTTTAGCAGCCCACAACCCTAAACTTTAAGCCTTTGAACTTTGACCCCTCAGTCCTGACCCTTGACCCCTCAGTCCTGACCCTTGACCCCTCAGCCCTGACCCTCGACACCTCAGCCCTGACCCTTGACACCTCAACCCTGACCCTTGACACCTCAGCCCTGACCCTTGACCCCTCAGCCCTGACCCTTGACCCCT
>NW_024712526.1:11515921-11530921 GCF_018991925.1 Homarus americanus | reverse complement strand
GTGGCACACACACACAGGGGGTGGAGGTGTACATGGTATGGGATAGTGGTACACACACACAGGTGGAGTGTACATGGTATGATGGTCAGTGGAGGTGCATGGTATGGATAGTGGTACACACACACAGGGGGAGGTGTACATGGTAGGGTGATAGTGGTACACACACAGGGGAGGAGGTATGGATAGTGGTACACACACAGGGGTGAGTGTACATAGGTGGACACACACAGGGGTGAGGTACATGGTGTGATAGTGGCACACACACGGAGGGAGGTGACATGGTATGGATGTGGACACACAGGGGGAGGTGCATGGTTTACCACACAGGGGGAGGTGTACATGGTATGGTGATAGTGGTACACACACACAGGGGGGGTGGAGGTGTACATGGTATGGTGATAGTGGCACACACACAGGGGGGAGGTACATGGTATGGTGATAGTGGTACACACACAGGGGGGGTGGAGGTGCATGTATGGTGATAGTGGTACACACACAGGGGGGGAGGTGTACATGGTATGAGGATAGTGGTACACACACACAGGGGGGAGGTGTACAGGAGGAGACAGTTGAAGACCTGTGGTATTTATTAAGTCCTGGACGCTGATGGTGACCCATTTATGTGTGAGAGACAGACAGACAGACAGACAGACAGACACACACACAGACACACAGACAGACAGATAGACAGACAGAAACAGACAGACAGAGAACAGATAGACAGACAACAGACACAGACAGACAGATAGACAGACAGAAACAGACAGACAGCCAGAAACAGACAGACAGCCAGAAACAGACAGACAGATACAGACATAGAAAGACAGAGAGACCTGCAGACAGACAGACAGAGAGAGAGAGAGAGAAGAGAGAGAGAGAGATGTAAGACCAATATATTAAGTAATTAGAATAAATAAAAATAATCAGATAAACTAATTAGTTGTATTCTGTATACACATACACACACACACACACACACACACACACACACACACACACAGCCAACAATGGATAAAATATATTTGGGCGTTGTGGGCGTGAGAGTTCAGTAGGTCATTATGCTGTGTGTGTGTGTGTGTGTGTGTTAACAGCAACTCAAAGTGACAGTAGTTTTACCCAGGTTAAAGTTCACACAGATAATCACTAAATTATCATATGTTGAATTAATTAAAGAATTATATAAAGATAAGAATTAATTGCCAAATACGTGAAAGATTTTATTAATATAAATAAATAAATAAATAATGTATACATATAAATCAAGAGAAATTTGTATAGTTTCATCAGTCTGTTTTATTTTTTATTTTTTTATTGAAGAGAAAAAAAAACTCGGTGTTTGGATGTGTTTTGATAATGACTAAAATTATTTAGATTATGATTAATGTCGAACTATCGGTGGTGTAGGCTGGGGACAGGTGAAGGGTGTGTGTGTGTGTGTGTAGGCTGGGGACAGGTGAAGGTGTGTGTGTGTGTGTGTGTGTGTGTGTGTGTGTGTGTGTGTGTGTGTGTGTGTGTGTGTGTGTGTGTGTGTGTGTGTGTGTGTGTGTGTGTAGGCTGGGGACAGGTGGAAGGGTGTGTGTGTGTGTGTGTGTGTGTGTGTGTGTGTAGGCTGGGGACAGGTGAAGGGTGTGTGTGTGTGTGTGTGTGTGTGTGTGTGTGTGTGTGTGTGTGTGTGTGTGTAGGCTGGGGACAGGTGAAGGGTGTAAAGACGTGTGTGTGTAGGGATGAGGAGTGAGATAAAGTTTGACATGGTAATTTAGTGATAAACTGTGGGGATAGTGATGGAAATGATAGTTAGAAGAGAGAGAGAGAGAGAGAGAGAGAGAGAGAGAGAGAGAGAGAGAGAACAACTACTAAATATAACCGATAAATCGATATGTTTATATTATTGTATCTCTCTCTCTCTACCATTCTGTTATCTCTCCAACGCCACCATGATACACCCCCAACATACCACCTCCTCCATTACCATAACACCACCACACTACCATACCTCCCTCCCAATATATACCACCCAACCATCCCCTTCGCTCCTCCCTCCTCACTCACCATAACCACTCCACCATCCCTCTCCCTCTCTCACTACCATACACCACTCCACCATCCCTTCCTCACTACCATACTACATACCATAAATGATCCTCCATGACGTCCAACGGGGAAAAAAACACCAAGACTGACACACACTCGGATATTTTTTTGTGTAGAGTCAACTTGCAACAGGTGGAAGGTGCAGGGGTTGCAACAGAAGGTCGTGAGGGGAGGGGGAGGGAGGTGAGGTGAGGGGAAGGAGGTGAGGGGGGGGTTTGGTGAGGGTGGGTGGTGGTCAGCTACTGGTTCTGTGATGTTGGTAGATAATAACAAGTGGCGCTGAAAGTAGATGGATGGTGGTGGTAGATGTGTGGTGGTTGTGGTGGTAGATGGTGTGGTGGTTGTGTGGTGGTGTGGAGATGGGTGTGGTGGTTGTGGTGGTAGATGGTGTGGTTGTGGTGGTAGATGGGTGGTGGTTGTGGTGGTAGATGGGTGGTTGGTGGTGATGGGTGGTGGTTGTGGTGGTAGATGGGTGGTGGTTGTGGTGGTAGATGGGTGGTGGTTGTGGTGGTAGATGGGTGGTGGTTGTGGTGGTAGATGGGTGGTGGTTGTGGTGGTAGATGGGTGGTGGTTGTGGTGGTAGATGGGTGGTGGTTGTGGTGGTAGATGGGTGGTGGTTGTGGTGGTAGATGGGTGGTGGTTGTGGTGGTAGATGGGTGATGGTTGTGGTGGTAGATGGGTAGGGTTGTGGTGGTAGATGGGTGGTGGATGATGTTATAATTCATTACTACTACTACCATTACTACTACTACTACTGCTACTAAATTACTATTATTTTGTGGGTAGTAGAAGCAACAACAGTAGGGGAAAAATCAAAAGAAGATGTGGAGAGAGAGAGAGAGGGGGGGGGGGAGAGAGAGGGGGGAAGTGGAGGAATTTATAGGAAAGAGAGTACAAAAAGGGCAAGAAAAGAGGGGAGATGAGGGATGTCAAGAGGGAGGGGTGTCAGGTGAAGGTGTCAGGGGAGAGAAGGTGTCAGGGGAGGGAGAGGGGTGTAAGGGGTGAGGGGGGTTGGTTACGTGTCAGGGAAGGAGGAGGTGTAAGGGGGGTGAGGGAGGGGTGGTTACGTGTCAGGGGAAGGAGGAGGGTGAGGGAGGGGTGGTTACGTGTCACGGGGAAGGAGGAGGGGTGAGGGAGGGGTGGTTACTTGTCAGGGGAAGGAGGAGGTAAGAGGGGTGAGGGAGGGGTGGTTAAGATGGGGGGGGTGAGGAGGGGTGGTTACGTGTCACGGGAAGGAGGAGAGGTGAGGAGGTGGTTACGTGTCAGGGGGAAGGAGGAGGTGTAAGAGGGGTGAGGGAGGGGTGGTTACAAGTCGGGGGGGTGAGGGAGGTGGTCACTGGCCCAATAAGGACGCAACAATAGTATATGACAGGTCAGAGGTCATCCAGACGACACCAACTCGCTCGTTATGTTTTGATATTGAGGTCATGTGTGGGGGGAGGAGTTGACCACGGCGATCCTCTCTCTCTCTCTCTCTCTCTCTCTAATCTACGGTCTTGCTAATGAATTCAGGTAAGCGGGTATCGTATGGCCAGGTGAATATAGATAGAGAGAAGAGAGAGAGAGAGAGAGAGAGAGAGAGAGAGGAAAATCGTAATTTGTTGATTGAACACTTTATGATAGTAAGTATAGTGTGGATAGTAAATGGATAGTGTGAATGGTGAGTGGATAGTAAGTATATAGTGTGTGGATAGCGAGTGAATAGTAAGTGGATAGTGTGTGAATCAGTGGACTTGCTGAATCATGGAACTGCATTCCCTTGTGACGTAATGAGAAAGTTACTTGATTTCTCTCTCTCTCTCCAGGAAAAGCCTTCATCATCACGTATCTTTCAATCATCTCTTTCTTCACTCCTGTTCCATTTCCCTTTATCTCTCTCTCTCTCATCCTGATGTGACAGTCTTTCTTATCTCTCTCGGTCTGTATCTCACGTGACGAGACGCGGAGAGGAGATAATAAAGAAGTGAGTAAAGATGAGATGAACGGAAAGAGAGAGAGAGAGAGGAGAAACTAAAAGAAACGTATAAAAAGAGAGAGAAAATAGACAGAGAGATAGATAGATAGATAGATAGATAGATAGATGGAGTGTTTCGTAATATAAGCTCTAAGTACCTCTAGTAACCTCTACACACACAAACAAGCAATACGTAGATTAAAAACTTAAAACAGTGTTACATTTTTGCCTTTCAACTTTCCCTGCTCCACTTCTGACCTGTTCTGACCACTTGTTCTCCCCTGTGGCTGTGTCTTGCGGCTGTGGGGAAGGCTATGAGTGGTGAGGGGGCGGTGAGGAGGGTGAGGGAGGAGGAGTGGTGAGGGGTGGTGAGGGTGAGGGGTGGTGAGTGGTGAGGGAGTGGTGGAGTGGTGAGGGGGTGGTGAGGGAGTGAGGGGAGTGGTGAGGGAGGGTGGAGTGTGAGGGGGTGGTGAGTGGTGAGGGAATGGTGAGAGTGGTGGAGGGTGAGGGGTGGTGAGTGGTGAGGGGGGTGGATGGTGAGGGGGTGAGGAGTGGTGAGGGAGTGGCAGGAGAGTGGGAGGAGAGAGGGTGATGAGAGCATTGTGATTGGGGGGGAGGGAATTGTGAGGGGTTTGTTGAGGTAAACATTATATCCCAACATTCTGAAGCTGCTTGGAATGTTCGACCTTAACATTGTTATTCACAGCGGGTCAAACATTGTATCTGAACACATTGAAACTGTTTCGATTTTTTTTTTCATAGCATTCATTGTCTCATTGTTAAAGGTCATATATTCCAAACATTCTCAACGTCCTAAAAATGCTTCAAATGTTCTATCTTTCGAAACCCTCATATCCTTATAGAACCGAACGATATTTTCGAACAATTTGAACCTCTGTGTGATAATTTATTTCTAAACTTTCATCTAAATATCGAAAAATCTAAATTCACCATCACTGAAAAGCTTCGACGATCCATTACTGCTTCGAATACAATCAATCAAACCCCAGATTATAATAATATGTTAGTGAGGGTTGAATATATTTCCCCAACGTACTAAAGCCGCTTCGAATCTTTTTCTTTTGGAACAGTGAATAAATCCCACACGGGTTAGGCTCGACGCTCGTAAACTAGGATGAATACTATTGGTTAAGGAGCCATTGATCACCCTCAAGACGACCATGAAATCACTGAGGAGAGGAAGATAAAAACAGTTCACTTGACTTCGACTCTTTTTCTTTCGAAGCTTCAGGTTTATAATACAACTGAGACGTATTTTAAACTGATGTAACGAATCCTGCCACATTATTGTCATCTATCATACATGCAACATACAACATTCATAATACATCATATACTGTACATAATATATCATACACAACATACATACAGACATGGTTTTGCTGAGACTGCTACGTGTCATGTGTCAGTTAATTCTTGGACTATATGCAGATGTTTGTCTCAATGTAATACTGAATCTTTGGGTTGAGAAAATATTGAATCCAACTCTAGAATGTTAATGTAACTTCAGTGAGATATGACTGGGGGGAATATTTTCTTGCTTCGAATCTTTTCTTCAGGTTGTCTTAAGTCATGAAAGTGAAAGTAGGTCTTATAGGCCAGTTAGGGGCAGTGTGGATGTAGTCTACTGTATTCTAAGTCTTTGATACACAAGGTGGTAGTATCATCGATATTGCACTCAACCACTTTCACTTCCTCAATTGTAAAGTCAGGTCCCCCCATTTGCACCTGGGTGGACTAGGTGTGACGTGGGATCGAACTAACTACCTTTAGGACGGGAGGTGAGTAATGTATCCACCCGGCCACTGCACACCACCTCATAATTGAACGTTATTCTTTTATTTTGGGAACTGTGGGGAATAAGTACACACGTTTGAAGATATTAATGAGATAATTAACACATGTGTAGCCATTATGTCACTTGTCCTGTTCTCGCCCGGATGATCAACACTCGAACCAGAGTTTATGGTGAAGCCGACACTGATTCACTCACTAGTCGCCCGACCCGGAGTCTCATTAATATAACCATGATGTATGAGACAGTATACAACAGAGAGAGAATAGGACATCAGAAACTTTACAGAAAATACACTAAAAAAAGAACGAAAAATACACAAAAAACTAATACATCATAACTAACAAGATATATAATAATCCAAGGTTACCAGAGAGTGCATCACCCTGTACAGTGAACACAAGGCACTGCAGGAAGCCAAACAACAGTATAATAATGTAGGCAACTCCAATAACTCCGGCCGGTACATGAACTGATATCGTACTTAAAAAGCCGATCATACTGGTTGTTGCTGTTGCTGGGAAAAATATTAATTGAGATTTCATATTTCCGTGATTTCTTAAGGATAGTTGGAGGATGGAGGGGGTGGGTGGAGGTGGGATGTAGTGGGCTGGGTGGGGGTGGAAAAGTTGGGTGGTATGGTGGGGTGAGGTGGGGTAGGGTGCAGGGGTGGTGGGTGAAGAAATGATATGGTAAGGTGTGCTGGTGGAAGTGGGTGATAAAGTGAGGTGTGCCGGGTGGAAGTGGGTGATGAAGAGGTGTGCCGGTGGAAGTGGGTGATAAATGAGGTGTTGGTGGAATGTAAGATAAAGTGAGGTGTGCTGGTGGAAGTGGATGATAGTTGAAAGCGGTGGATGATAAAGTGAGGTGTGTTGGGTGGAAGTGGGTGACAAAGGAGGTGCTGGTATGTAAGGATAAAGTGAGGTGTGCCGGGTGGAAGTGGGTGATGAAGTGAGGTGTGCTGGTGGAAGTGGGTGATAAAGTGAGGTGTGCTGGTGGAAGTGGGTGATAAAGTGAGGTGTGCTGGGTGGAAGGATGATATTATGATGTCGAGGTGGATGTAGGGATGGTTAAAGAAGTAGATGGGAACGGATAATTTTTTCCAATATATCCTGAAGTAGTTTCTAATATGTTTACCTCATGATTTATGTGATTAAATTCTTACCCACCACCTTTGATCCTTCACTCTCTCTCTGTTATTGCTCAGCCAAAGTCATTAATCAAACACATGACCGCCATGAAATCACACGGAGAGGAGGCTGAGATAACAACGGTTCACTTTACCTTTAAGAAAAAACTCTACTGCTTCGAATTTTTTCTCTCGAAGCTTCAGTTTATAACACATTCGAAAAGTAGTTTCACATTAACACTGGTTTGTATATTGGTAAAAAATAATAAACAAACTCCACTCTATCACGAAATCCAATGGTTCATGTTATTCAATGTAAACAAACCCTTTTTATGAACCCTTTGAATCATTCGTTTCTGGGGTTCGAATCCTTAGGTTATAATTCAATCGACAATTACACCTAAAAACTGGATGTATTGTGAGTTGAAAAAAGATCGGTTAGACTCCGGCTTACCATGACATCTGGCAGAAAAACAAGTAATATTGTCTGGTTTCGGTTCAGGTGAAGTTCGGGATCAATGAACCACATAGATTCGGGTTGAGGTTCTGGGTCAAAAGCGCTGTTCTTGTTATTAGTTCATATTAGACTTTTTCTTTCTTTCTTTTGTTTTCTTTAATGTTTATATCACTTAAATGTTTTAAGTTTATATATAATTCCTATCATGTTTGTTGTATACAGTTTGTTTGCTTTATGTATCATGTTTATTGTTTGTGTCTATACATGCAGGTATGTGCGAGTACGTGTATGCATATGTATATACGTGCGTGTCTGTGTGTGTGTGTGCATGTGCGTGTGTGTGGGTCAGTTCTCCTCACCCCAGCTCGCCTCCTGACACCTCAGCACACAAAGGTAATGGCCAGGTGTACGATATGTTAAACTCAGGTGAGGCGATAGTCAACACCTTTAAGCACGCCATGTTGATAGTGCAATATAATGAAGGAATATATTCACAGACATTTATTTCTATAGTGAATTTTCAACATTTGCAACATGTGTAAGATTGCAATATATTCATTTTTTTAATATACATGAAATTTGCCTGTATATAAAACCATTATTCCATTATGGTTTTCAACACACTTTGCAATATATTCAAGGTTGACATCTCAGTATTGTCATATATTAAGTGAAAACACGCAAGGATATTATTTAAAACTTTCAACACTGTTTAAAGATACAAATTTAATGATGCAATAAGAATGACCATCATATATTAACATCCTGTTTTTCAACACGAATTTGCAACATATATAAAATTGCAATAATCTTACATGATAACAAATAAATAATAAAAAAACCACATTCCTCCCCATCTAGCTTTTCAACACGAATTTGCAACAGGTTAAAAGTGGCAAGGTTGCAAGGATAATATTGCAATAAACCTGAAGCTATAAATGAAGGAAACGTGATTTTCAACACGTTAAAGGTTGCAAACTCGGACCAGCAGTTAGGTTTATGAATGTGTGAATAATATCTCTAACTTATCTTATCACGCAATTATCGCTTATCTTGTGGGTGTTAGGTGAGGTTAGGTCAGGTCAGGTCAGGTCAGGTCAGGTCAGGTTAGGTTAGGTTAGGTTAGGTTTGGTTTGGTTTGGGTTGGATAGGTTAGGTTAAATTAGGTTAGAGTAGCTTATGTTAGGTTAGGTTAGGTTAGATTAATACAGTTAATCCTAAGGTAAAATAAGCTAGGGTGTCTAATCTTCAGGTGATCCGACTATTGTTTACACGGTTGTATTATGTTGTATAATTAAGAGAAATACAAGAACTGCCTTTACCTGTTTGGATAGGTTAATCACTGAAAGTCTCGTTAGGTTAATTAGAAGCGATATATAATCTATTTAATCTATTCTAAGCGTTGTATAATGGCAGGTGTCCAGGTTAATTGAGTGTACAGGTAATTTACAGGTGATTTGTGAACATAATTAACTTCAGGTGAGTCATTGTTGTTTGTCGTAATAGTGATTGTTGGGTCATTAACACACACACACACACACATATACACAAACACACATACACACACACACACATACACACACAAACACACATACACAAACACAGATACACACACACACACCTATCTAGACTCATCACGTCTGTCAGTAGCCGCCGTCCCAGATAACTGTGCCTTTGTCTAACTACCATTCCAGAGAGAGAGAGAGAGAGAGAGAGAGGAGAGAGAGAGAGAGAGAGAGAGAGAGAGAGCTGAATGCGAATGTATCTCCAGTCTAGACCCACACGAACAGGAGGGGTACAGGGAGGGGGGAAGAGTGAGAGAGAGGGGAGGGAGGGAAGCAAGGTTACTAGGGGTGAGGGGGAAGGAGGGGTAGAGAGAGAGAGGAGGGGGGATTTACTAGGGCGGCGGTCATCTAGAAAGGTTACACGTCTAGAGCCACAATGAAGAGTGGGGTGGGGGGGAGAGGGTAGCAGTGAGGTAGAAGATAAGAGTGAGAGGTGAGGGAGTGAGAGGAGGAAGAGGGGGAGTGAACGTTGGTTGCATCAGGTGTAATTATGAGTGACGTGTGGTAAACTCTCTCTCTCTGTTCCATAATCTTTCTGTCTATTTTTAACATAGGTTACGTTAGGTTAGGTTGGGTTAGGTTAGGTCAGGTCAGGTCAGGTCAGGTCAGGTCAGGTCATCATTAAGTGACAGTAAATATTTTGGGTATATGTAACAAGACATCATGAGGGTAGACATAATAATGGTAGTAGTGGACGGCATAAGCTGACTCTAGCTAGTTACTACAGCGTCAGGTGTTCAACGTAAGGTTACAGCAGAGGTGAACTGTGAGGCAATGCGGTGGTGCCACATCGTGTAAAAGAAAAAAAAATAACATACTTTAAAGTCGTCCCTGGATTAACCGATAGTAACATTTGGCATCACTGCATTAAGCCCTCTAGCGGAATCCTTCGACAACATTAGAATTGGTAAACAAAGGCGATCTAACTTAGCAAAGTAAATGATGGTCTTATGGAAAACTTTAACCCGAGTTTGTTGATTGTGGGGGTGGTGTTGTGGGGGTGGAGGGGGAGAGGTTAAAAGACGCCCCCCAGCCACACCCCTCCCCACCACACACCACCCACCCCTCCTCCCCCCCCCTTCTAAGCTTACAGCCCGTGCCCTTATCAACATACAGGTCAACAGAGCAACTCGCATTATATCCCCTAACCTAACCTAACCCAACCTAGCCTAACCTAACCCTAACCCAACCCAACCCAAGCTAACCTAACCCAACCTAGTCAACTCCCTAACCAACCCAACCAAACCAACCCAACCCAACCCAAACTCCAACAAGGCCCCAACCCACCTCACTACCTTTTTTTTACGGAATTAGCCCACACCCGGGCACAGGTGACCCCTCCTTTCCCATTAAGTACCCTCAGTTAACCTCGCCCCTTTACCTACACCCATTAGGTAATATTAATGGGGTCAGGGGTTTAAGGGAGGTGTTAAGGGACATGGACTGTTGACGCTCTATGGGTCATTCTGTGTGTGAGGGGTGATGGTGACCGTGTGTATGTATGTGTGTATGTGAATGAATGTTTGTGTATATGTATGTATATAGTGTGTGTGTGTGTGTGTGTGTGTGTGTGTGTGTGTGTGTGTGTGTGTGTGTGTGTGTGTGTGTGTGTGTGTGTGTGTGTGTGTGTGTGTGTGTAGTGTGTGTGTGTGTGTGTGTGTGTGTGTGTGTGTGTGTGTGTGTGTGTGTGTGTGTGTGTGTGTGTGTGTGTGTGTGTGTGTGTGTGTGTGTGTGTGTGTGTGTGTGTGTGTGTGTGTGTGTGTGTGTGTGTGTGTGTGTGTGTGTGTGTGTGTGTGTGTGTGTGTGTGTGTGTGTGTGTGTGTGTGTGTGTGTGTGTGTGTGTGTGTGTATGTGTGTGTGTGTGTGTGTGTGTGTGTGTGTGTGTGTGTGTGTGTGTGTGTGTGTGTGTGTGTGTGTGTGTGTGTGTGTGTGTGTGTGTGTGTGTGTGTGTGTGTGTGTGTGTGTGTGTGTGTGTGTGTGTGTGTGTGTGTGTGTGTGTGTGTGTGTGTGTGTGTGTGTGTGTGTGTGTGTGTGTAGTGTGTGTGTTTGTGTCTTTGTCTTGGTTGTGGAAGGAGACAGAAAGGTCAGGTCAGGTGTCTGGTTAGGTTAGGTAGGTCAGTGTCTGGTTAGTTAGTGTCAGGTGTCTGGTTAGGTTAGGTTAGGTCAGGTGTCTGGTTAGGTTAGGTTAGGTTAGGTCAGGTGTGTGTTTACGACGTTACAAAGATATAAATATTTTTCTGCTCTTATTATCCAGTTCACAGCAGTTGTGTTATAGGTGTTTTAACATGTTTATGTTTGTATGTATGGTCATTAATATATTTATGACCTCTCGCTACTACTACCACACCTGCTGTAGGGTCACCATAGTCAACACACACACACACACACACACACTACACACACACACACACACACACACACACACACTCACGGACCAACACGTGACCTCGTCTAACCGAGTCACAATTACCTTGATAATATATTTTAATTAATTACACCTGAGGCCACCTATCATAACTGCCTGGTCGTGTATGCTTGATTCTAATTGGTCTGTATACCGTCTGAATATAGCTTTGTATACCTTTAGGATATACGTGTTTATTACGTATACCGTCTGAGTATGTCATGGCGTTTTTTAGGGTAAAGTCGGATTTTGTTGACGGTCTTGTGGATGAAGTCGGATTTTTTGTAACCTTTATGTAAATCCTTCACTACCTATATGAACCCAAACACACACACCTAACCTAACCTAACCTCAAATTATATCTTCCTCTTGTGAGACCTCACTTGGATTACGCAGTTCAGTTCTGGTCACCGTACTACAGAATGGATGTAGAATCCCTAGAAAGAATTCAGGGGAGAATGACAAAATTAATCCCGGGCATTAGGAACCTTGAGTGTAGAGACAGGTTAAAGCATCTTAATTTGCACTCCCTCGAGAGACGTAGAGTGAGGGGCGACCTGATAGAGGTGTATAAGTGGAAGTCAGGGCTAAACAAAGGTGACATAACGAAGGTACTTAAACTATCCAACCAGGAGCGAACTCATAACCATGGATTTAAATTAGACAAATTTAGATTTAGGCGCGAGATAGTAAACACTGGTTTGGAAATAGAGTAATGGACGAGTGGAACAAGTTACCGAACATCATCATTAACTCGAACACGTTAGATAGCTTCAATCATAGGTTGGATGGATATATGGGCGATAAAGGTTGGGTGTAAATGGAACTGCCCAGTATTACCCGCTGCAGTTCCTCCATTCTTACCTAACCTAACCTAACCTGAACCCATAAACAGATGTCAACTAATACCTACCATTGAACACAGACATTAGAAAGTACAGGACACTTATTTAATACCCGCCTCACACACACACAGACAGTGACCGCATACTGACCAGGTCATGACCCCGTGTAAAAGGTCAAAAATGAGGTCGAATATTACA
Source organism: Homarus americanus (assembly GCF_018991925.1). Lineage (NCBI taxonomy): Eukaryota > Metazoa > Arthropoda > Malacostraca > Decapoda > Nephropidae > Homarus > Homarus americanus. The sequence goes on along the minus strand of NW_024712526.1, from coordinate 11,518,462 downwards.
CGAAGGTCGGCAACTCAATTGTGACGTCATGTGTTGAGGGGGTGGAAAGATGGGGGGAAGGATAAGTAAAAAGGAGGGATAGTAGGTGGGTGGGAAGGGAGAGTGGGTAGAAGGGGGGGGGTGGGTGGGATGAGAGAAGTGGGTAGGTGTGTGGGTTGAGAGTGGGTAGGTATGTGGGTTAACATGGAGCATGGGCAGGAAGGGCGTTTATAAGTTTACCACACACACACACACATGCACATAAGAGGGCTCCCTGACACAGGAAAGACCAATGAGGGATTTAATGGCTGTGTGACAGGACAGTTTAGTGGCAGTGGTGTGGTGAGTGAGTGATGGTGGTGGTGGTGGTGGTGATGATGATGTGGTGATAGTGGTGGTGGTGAGTGATGGTGATGGTGATGATGATGTTATACTATGCACATATTACTGAGACAGGGGCCAGGTATGTAGCTGGAGGTAGCAGTCAAGGTTCAGCTCAAGAAGAACATCAAACAAATCTTTAGAACTAATTCTCACGATTTATTTTGACAGATTTGTATTTTAACATGTAATTTTATGTTTCTGGTCGATGGTTGATGGGTGGTGACGCGTGGGAGATTGTGGCGTGTGACGGGTGTGGCGGTGTGTGGAGTGTGACGGGGTGTGACGGGGCATGGAGTGTGACAGTATTTGGAGTTGTGACTGTGTGTTACGGTGTGTGGCAGTGTGGACTTGTGACGGAGTTGTGACTCGTAGATTGTGACGGTGTGCTGAGCGTGACGGGGCGTGGAGCGTGACGGAGCGTGGAGCGTGACGGAGCGTGACGGTGATGAACGTAGTACAAACAATATGTTCCTAACTTTTGATAGTCACGGCTGTTGGGTACCTGTGTGTGTGTGTGTGTGTGTGTGTGTGTGTGTGTGTGTGTGTGTGTGTGTGTGTGTGTGTGGACAGACAGACAGGTCACTCTCAATCAGGTCACGCTTATCTCTCTCTCTCTCTCTCTCTCTCTCTCTCTCTCTCTCTCTCTCTCTCTCTCTCTCTCTCTCTCTCTCTCTCTCTCTCTCTCTCCTCTCTCTCTCTCTCTCTCTCTCTCCTTCTCTCTCTCTCTCTCTCTCCCCTTCTTCCTCCTCCTTATCATCATGCTCTTTCGCCTTCTCTTACTCTCCTCTCTTCCTTTCTCCTCTTTCTCCTTATTCTCCTCCCTTCTCTTCTCTCTCCTCTTTCTCTTTTTTCTCCTCTCTGTTCCTCCTCCTTCTCCTCTGTCTCCTCTTCCTCCTCCCCCTCCTCTCTCTACTCTTCCTTCCCTCTTCCCCCTTCTTTTCCTCTCCCTTCTCTCTGAGTGGCCAACTGACCTTTGACCTGTGTTCCAGAAGTTACTCCAGAACACGTCAGGTGGTGTGAGAGAGAGAGAGAGTGAGAGAGAGAGAGAGAACATAATGAGGGGTAAAGAGAGCAAAACTAAGTGAGAAAGAGAGACACTGGCTCTCTCTCTCTCTCACTCTATCATACAGAGCTCTCATAACGCCTTTCTTGTTGCACAAGTGATAATTGCAATTTTGCAACAAGGTGGAGTCTCCACCTTAGTCGTGCAACACGTGCAGTGACAAAGTGTTTACGGTGTGTGTTTATGTTGTGGAGGGATGATAAAAGCTACGCATGAGTGTGTGTGTTTGTCTTGTTTGTGTGTATTTGCTTTAGCATGTTCTGTCGAGTGATGTCACACACACACACACACACACACACACACACACACACACACACACACACATACTGTAGGTGTATCAAGGTAGAACAACTCTTACCTGTCTTCATGTTCTGTTCATCTCACCTTAAGATTAAGTGAATGTCCGATACTGACCCTTCCTCTGTATGTATGTGTGTATGTGTATATAAGGTGTGTGGCCTCCCAGCTTCAACAGAACGACAAACATAAAGACAATCTAGAATAAAAAACAAAATACCAATTACCACACGTTATTTATCTACATCAACACACATACAGCCTCCACCTGTGTTACTCTGACTAAACCAAGGTCACGTTGGCGAGGTGGGCATGTGCGTCAGTAGGTCTATATATGCAGATCTCTCACAGTACCGGGCTATGAGTGGTGTTTCTGTCTGTAGGCGGGTTAGGTTGTGTTGTGTTGTGTTGATGTGTTTTGACGTGTGTTGTATTGTGTTGTGTTGTGTTGTGTTGTGTTGTCAGATAAATATTTTTCTTCTGTGGGTTATTGTGTTTTGAGAGAGAGAGAGAGAGAGAGAGAGAGAGAGAGTGAAGGGGTGAGTGAGGAATAAGTGAAGGGAGAGGAAGAGAGAGAGAGAGGAAGGAACAAGTGGAGGGGAGAGGGAAGAATGAGTGAAAGGGAGAGGGAAGGAGAAAGAGAGAGGGAGGAGAGAGAGGGAGTAAAAGTGTTGTTGCAGTGACGGATATTTCTCAACATTCTAAACATTAACTGAAAAATCGAAAAGTCTGCAAGAACAAATTTATTTCTTCAAATTAAGAGGGAAAATATGGGCAGTGAAAGAATTTGCATAATTTTACATAATTGTTGCAGATTT
>NW_024712526.1:11483421-11510921 GCF_018991925.1 Homarus americanus | reverse complement strand
AGGGAGGAGAGGTGGACTATCTCTCCCCCCTTACTTCTCAGCCTAACTCTAACTTGACCTTGACCTGGCACGTAGTCAATGGATGCCAGAGTGCCAGTGGTAGGACGTGGCACTATGCTCTGTCCTGATACGTATTGGGGTGAAAGAGTGCTACTATATCTTTTACCCTGTGATGAGAGTAGGGGTGCCGGTGTGAGAGAGGAGAAAGAGAGAGAGAGAGAGAGAGGAGAGAGAGAGAGAGGGGGGGTAGGGTGTTTCATGTCACAAGGTTTGACTTGACCTTGACCCAGTAAGGAAGAGGAGGAGGAGGAGGAGAGGAGGTGAAAAGGGTATGGAAATACTGTGGAGAAGAGAAGAGAGAGGGCCAATGATAACACACACACACACACACACACACACATACACACACACACACACACACACACACAGGTAATGTCGTCACTCTACCTTGATAACACAGGTAAGTGGACACCTTTTGCCAGCCCAGGTGAAGGTGTGGCCGCAAAAACGGAGGCCCATATATGAGTGTGTGTGTGTACGTCTACTATATGTGTATATTATGGTGTGTGTACGTTTGCTGTCTGTGTGTGCTCCTTTACTATGTGTACATGATGATATGTACATATTTTGTGTACAAGATATATAAGCACATTTATTTTCCATGTGTACTAAATGATATGTACACCTCTACTTCATGTGTATATTTATTTTCTATGTGTACTAAATGGTGCCCTTGTGACTGTAATTATACCTGTACTGTTACTTACACGTGTACATGTATGCTGTGAGTGGGGTGAGAGGGATGGTGTGAGTGGGCTGGTGAGAACCGTGGGATACTGAGAGGGAGAGAGAGAGAGAGAGAGAGAGAGAGATAATAAGAGAGACAAATAGAGAGATAGAGAAAGTAAAAGCAAATGAACTAGTACACACACTCTGGGTTGATGGAGAAGAATAACAATATACTTAAGTAATTAATTCAAGGTAACTATTGTGGAGCAACTCTCTAAAGGGTTCAATAATACTACAGTTAAATCATCATACTCAGAGGGGATAACCATTCAATGGGGTTAAATCATCATACTCAGGGGATAATCCTATTCAACGGGGTTAAATCATCATACACAATGGGGTTAAATCATCATACTCAGGGGGATAATCCTATTCAACGGGGTTAAATCATCATACTCAGGGGGATAATCCTATTCAACGGGGTTAAATCATCATACACAAGGGGGTTAAATCATCATACTCAGGGGGATAATCCTACTCAATGGGGTTAAATCATCATACTCAGGGGGATAATCCTATTCAACGGGGTTAAATCATCATACACAAGGGGGTTAAATCATCATACTCAGGGGGATAATCCTACTCACTGGGGTTAAATCATCATACACAAGGGGGTTAAATCATCATACTCAGGGGGATAATCCTACTCGATGGGGTTAAATCATCATACTCAAGGGGTTAATCCTACTCAATGGGGTTAAATCATCATAAGTGCTCTCTGTATCCAAATCATTAACCATGCACAAGACACCTCACCTGCCTCTCTCAATTAACGGAAGATCACACACACACACACACACACACACACACACACACACAGGTAGAGAGAGACAGTGAATCACACACAGGTATCTGACAGGTGTGTGTTTTGTATATTCACCTGTAATCTGCATATTATCCTTCCCCTCCTTCCTCCTCTTCCTCTTCTTCATGTTCTTCTTCTCGTTCTTCTTCTTCCTCCTTCTCCTTCTTTTCTATTTCTTCTTGTTCTTGTTCTTCTTTTAATCCTCCTTCTTCCCTCTCCTCTTCCTCGTTCCTTCTCCTTTTCATTCCTAATTCTTCCTCCTACTCCTTTTTTTTCTTCCTTCTTCTCCTCCTTTTCTTCCTCCTACCCTTCCTCCTCTCCTACTCCTTCTCTCCATCCCCCTTTTAGCTGTTGTCCTCCTCCTCCTCGTCCTCGTCCTCCTCCTCCTCCTCCTCCTCCTCCTCCTCCTCCTCCTACTCCTCCTGAATGCAGTCGTCCTTGGAGTCAAAGAAGAAGGAGGTTTAGGAGGGATCTAACAGATATTAACATGATTTAACATTTGCTTTTACGAGTCCTTCTTGTTGGATACTGAAGGGAGGGGCGGTGGGGGTAAGGGGAGGGCGGTGTAAGGGGGGGTGGAGGGGTAAGGGGAGGCAGGGGGGTAAGGGGGGAGGCTATGGGGTAAGGGGGGTAGGAGGGGAAGGGGTTTGATGTTGATTTAATCTCTCAATTTTTTTAATGCGTTTTTTATTGTTTTTTATATTTATTTGTTTTTTATTTTTCTTCATTTTTTTAATTATTACTTTTTAGTTTTTAGTTTTTTTCATTTTCTTTTGTTTTAGTAAATAAGTTTTTTATATGAATTTTCTATTTTTTGTTTTTTGTTTGGCAGTAAATCAACCTCAGGTGTTTTTTTTTATTTATTTATTGTTTTTGTTTTTTTAGTTGTTTTATTATGTCTGTTGGTCTGAGTGAAGCTGGAGGTGTTATCTGTTTGTCTGTTTAATTGTTGTTTATGTTTTTAGGTGAGGTTAAAGTTTATTGTGTCTCTTGGGATTGTTGTTGTTGTTGTTGTTGTTGTTGTTGTTGTTGGTGGTGGTGGTGGTGAAAATTGGTAGTTGTTGATGTTGTTGCTGTTGTTGTTTTTTCTTCTTCCTCCTCCTCCTCTTCTCCTCTTTCTGCTACATCATCATCGTCCACACTCTTAATCCATCTTTATACACACCCACCACACCCACCCCGATAACAGCTGACTGACACGTGACCTACATATGCGCGCGCTTTTATCAGCTGATCGACCGTAAACAAGAGAGGATTTATGAATGACAGACTCTGCATACTCACGCCCTCTATTGCCTCATTCATAAGATACGATGATCATAGTAAACAATACCACGTGTTTATGTTTTAATGTGTTGTTATTATTGTTGTTATTGTTATTTATGTTATTGTTATTTATGTTATTGTTATTATTTGTGCATTTATGTATGTGTGTTTTTGTTTAACTTGTGAATATAACAATGTGTATGAGAGAGAGAGAGAGAGAGAAACGTCATTGTCAGTTATCAGTAAAGATATATATTAACTAGTCAGGACACACACACACACACACACACACACACACACACACACACACACACACACACACACACACACCTTCCCACGGTACAGAAGGAAGATGGTACGTGTAGCCTTGTCCCAACCTCTGACCAAAACACCATTATCTACTCTACCACTCCACCTGTCATACCATCCTCACACTCACCTGTCATACCATCCTCACACTCACCTGTCATCATCCTCAGTCTTACCTGTAACTCATTATTCTTCCTCTTACCTGTACCTCCCATTAGTGTTTCTCTCCTCTCACGATTCTTCTGTCTTCCAACAAGAATGTGTTATAAAATAGAATAATACAAAACAACTAAGTATTTCTGCTATCTCTGAAGGTCTCCCAGGAACAGTTGTCAGGCTTGAGAGATAATGAGATATATTTGACCTGGGAGACAAGAACTAGACACGTACCAAGAAGCTGTGTGGCTGGCTGACAGTGAGAGATAGAGAGATGGATTAAGGAGACATAGTGAACGATAACCAGAGAGAAAGGGAAGGATAAAGAGAATCAGAGATAAAGATAAAAAATAAGAGAATGAATGAGAGAGAGAGAGAGAGAGAGACGAAGAGATGAAATAAGAGAATGAGAGAAAGAGAGAAAGATAGATATACGTCACTACCTTTACAATACTTAGAATAAAACATTGGGAAAAGCTGTAAGTGGTGTCATGTTTCACCTTAGCGCGCGCGCGTGTGTGTGTGTGTGTGTGTGTGTGTGTGTGTGTGTGTGTGTGTGTGTGTGTGTGTGTGTGTGTGTGTGTGTGTGTGTGTGTGTGTGTGTTCCCGGATCCTCTTGATGGTGAAATGTAGTGTTAAGAGTCGTGTGTGTTATTGTGTATCCCACCACTGCCACCACTTGTGTTTTAGAGAGAGAGAGAGAAAAAAATTGGGTTCATATCTCACCACCATCACACCATACACACACAGATACACACTATATACACACACACTGTACACACACCATACATACACCATACACCACAAAATACACAACAATACAACTCTCCGTACCTTAAAAGTCCTTCAGACAATGATAACCATTTCTCTCCTGAGTAAGGGAGGAAGGGAGAGGGAGGGAGGAGGGAGGGAGGGAGGAGGGAGGGTCGTATAAGAGGAGAAAGGGTTAAAGGAAGGAGGGATGATGATGTAATAGGTAGAGAAGATAATAGGGTAGATATTTTATGTTTATTGTCTGTGTCATCATTTGCGTATAGTTAGAGGCATATACACGTACATGCAAACACACACACACACACACACACACACACACACACACACACACACACACACACACACACACACACACACACACACACACACACACACACACACACACACACACCACACACACTCACACACACACACACACACACACACACACACACACACACACACACACACACACACACACACACACACACACACACCACACACACACACACACACACACACACACACACACACACACACACACACACACACACACACACACACACACACACAGGTGAAAGTACAGTACCTGGCACCAACAGTATCATTACACAGTACTGTCTCACTGCCAAACACAAGTACCAAGCTCTCAACAGGTAAGGGGGTACCATGGTCCTTGGGAGGGAGTGAGAAGTGGGAAGGAAGGAAGGAAGGAAGGGAAGGAAGGAAGGAAGGAAGGAAGGAGGAGGGTAGTGATGGAGGGTACATGATAACTTTGAATCAGTCAGGAGGTGGAGGGAAGGGTAGAAGGAGGGATGTGGTTAGGGGTGGGTGGAGGGAAGGGCGAATGGGTGGAGGGAGAAATGGAGGGGTGTGATAGAGGTCGAGTGGGGGAGGGAGGCTTGTAAGAGGGAGGGTGAGAGGGATGGAGGGGTGGTATGGGAGGGAGGGTGAGAGGGATGGAGGGGTGGTGGGAGGGGAGGGTGAGAGGGATGGAGGGGTGGTGGGAGGGGGGGATGGAGGGGTGGTGTGGGGAGGAGGGTGAGAGGGATGGAGGGGTGGTAAGGGGATGGAGGGTGGTGGGAGGGAGGTGAGAGGTGGAGGGAAGGGGAGGGGAGGGTGGAGAGGGATGGAGGGTGGTGTGGGAGGGAGGGTGAGAGGGATGGAGTGTGGTGGGGAGGGAGGGGGGGGGGTGGGGGGTGGGAGGGGTGGGAGAGGGAGGAGGTGGGGAGGGTGGGGTGAGAGGGATGGAGGGGTGGGGGGAGGGAGGGTGAGAGGGATGGAGGGGTGGGTGGGAGGGAGGGGAGAGGGTGGAGGGGGGTAGGGAGGGAGGGGAGGGGGAGGAGTGGGAGGGAGGGGAGAGGGTGGGGAGAGGGATGGAGGGGTGGTGGGGAGGGAGGGTGAGAGGGATGGGAGGGATGGTGGGGAGGGAGGGTGGAGAGGGATGGAGGGTGGGGTGTGGGAGGGAGGTGAGAGGGAGGGATGGAGGGGTGGTGGGGAGGGAGGGTGAGAGGGATGGAGGGGTGGTGGTGAGGGGAGAGGGAGGAGGGAGGGGGGAGGGGTGGAGGGATGGAGGGTGGTGGAGGGGAGGGGGGTGTGGGAGGGAGGTGGAGAGGGATGGAGGGGTGGTGTGGGGAGGGAGGGTGAGAGGGATGGAGGGATGGTGTGGGAGGAGGAGGTAGAGGGATGGAGGGGTGGTGTGGGAGGGGTGATTATTTAGGGAGAATGAGAGAGAGAGCGAGAGTATGAAGGGGAAGTGGAAAGGGTCGGAGGAGAGGGAGGTGAGAGGGAAGGTAGGAGTGTGGGTGGAGATGAGACAACAATGGTACCCTCTTCCCTCTCAAACTACCAGGAATGCCCATTGGGTAAAATGAAGTTCCATTGTAATACCAAGTTACCATATACACAAGATACCATTAATGTACCATGAAAGATATTAAGATACCATTATGATACCATGAAGGGACTGAAGGTGATACCACAGCGGAGGAAGGGGGATAGGGGGGAGGGGGTACTAAGTTGGCATCGCTCAGGAAGTCCTTGTGCACAGAGAGAAAGAGTGATAATAAGTACCAGAGGCGTGGGTGAGGTACCAAAACGGGAGGGTACTAAGAGGGAGGAAGCAGGGAGTACCAAAAAGGAAGGAGGGAGGGATGGAGGCAGGGTACCAAAACTCACGAGCTGTTTCACCAGTACCTCAGGTCCACTTAGACGAGGTCACAGGTGAAGGCTGGTGTCTGTTAAGGTACACACTGTCTGTCTGTCTGTCTGTCTGTCTGTCTGTCTCTGTCTGTCTGTCTGTATGTCTAACTGGATGTGTCTGTTTCTGTGTGTGTGTGTGTGTGTGTGTGTGTGTGTGTGTGTGTGTGTGTGTGTGTGGGGAGGGAGGAAGTAAACTCTCTCTCTCACCCCTTTAAACGTCACCAAGCCAGACTGTGACCTGATTCTAGTGACATTCTGCGACCTTGGGTACACCTCACATTACGTAAAGGTCGTGGAGCCCAGGAGACAGACAGACAGACAGACAGACAGACAGCCAGACAGACAGCACAGACAGACAGACATAGACACAAACTGACAAAGATAGACAGTTAGAACGAGATAGGGCAGACAGACAGACAGACAGACACAGATCTATAGTGCCTACAATATATATTTTTTATACCCTAATCATCATGCTGGAGAGTTCTAGAATGATTGGGTATGTCAGGTTAGCGCGCCCAGTATGACGAGGAATGTGAATGTTGAGCTGTCTCCATGTCTCGTCTGTCTGTCTGTTTGTCTTTCATGTCTGTCTGTTTCATCGCTGTCTATCTGTCTGTGTTTCTGTTTGTATTTCATGTTTGTTTTTTCTTTTTGTCTGACTCAGTCTTTCTCTGTCCTCTCTATCTGTCTATCTGTCTTATTTCATTCTTTCATTCTCTTTATTTTGTTTTTCTTTCTTTCTCTATTTCTTTTTTCACTCCAATTCTTCTCTCTCTTCGTTCTTTAATATGTTGATGGACAGCTGATCGTTGTTTACATCACCCTTGATGTGGTTATCTTCAGCTTGTCTCTGTTGATATTGTCCTGTGTGTGTGTGTGTGTGTGTGTGTGTGTGTGTGTGTGTGTGTGTGTGTGTGTGTGTGTGTGTTTCGTTAACTTTCACCTCAATGTGTGATGGAAACGTACATATTGAACTTCAATATTCCTCTAATATGTATGTATGTATGTATGTATGTATGTATGTATGTATGTATGTACGGTCCATTATATATATATATATATATATATATATATATATATATATATATATATATATATATATATATATATATATATATATATATATATATATATATATTTCCTTTACAGAATCTTAAACACAAATTAGTACGTTTGAAAGCTTAAAATAATCTCAAAACTTACCTTAGGATGTCAAATATACGCTTGAAGCTTAAAACACTAAAACCATTGACCCCTGAGTGTTGAGAGTACGCTTGGAAGCTTAAAATACCTTCAAAGTTACGTATGAATATTGAGAATACGTTTGAAAGCTTAATACCTTTATAAAATATTTACGTGTGGTGTTTAGTGATGTTAGACCACACCTGGCGATGGGGTTAATTAATATTTATACACTGTTGTTGATGAGTGTGTGGGGCGGAGGTGTGCAAACTTGGTCACCTCTCTCTCTCTCTCTCTCTCTCTCTCTCTCTCTCTCTCTCACACACACACACCATTACACTACCATCACCACAACTACCACCATCACCACAACTACCTGTCACCACAACTACCACCATCCTACAACTACCACCATCACCACAACTACCACCATCACACTCAACTACACCATCACCACAACTACCATCACCACAACTACTACCCACCTCATTTGTTATTACAGAAAGAATGTAAGAGGGTGAAAAGAAAGAAGAACAAGAACAAGAAAAAAGACAAAGAAATAAAAGAAAGAAAAGAACAAGAAAAAGGCAGAAATAAAAGAAGAACAACAAGAACAAGAAAAAAGACAAAGAAATAAAGAAGAAGAAGAAAAGGAGGAGGAGAAGAAGTGAAAGATAGGGAGAAGAACAAGAATAAAGAAAGAGGTAGATACAGGTAGGTAGAGTAAAGAGGTTAATGAACAGCTCACCTGGACGCAGCCTAGTTATGCAACAAGGTATTGGTCAAACCTGTTGTACAGATCACTTGTGTTCCCTCAGCCAGTCAACCAGCCAGCCACCCAGTCAACCAGCCAGCCAGCCACCCAGTCAACCAGCCAGCCAGCCAGCCAACCAACCAGCCTCCCAGCCAACCAGCCATTCACCCAACCAGTCATATCTACCAGCATCCAGTCAGTCAACCAGTTAACCACCCAGCCAACCAACCCAGCCAGTCAACAATCCAACCAACCAGCTTCCCAGCCAGTCAACCAGTCATATCAACCAGTCAGCCAACCTCACAAAGCAGCTGTTGATTGCATAGTGCATAACCTGTCTACTGACCCGAGAATGGTGGTGGTGGTGTGGTGGTGGTGGTGGTGGTGGTAGTAGTGGTGATGGTGGTGGTGGTGGTGGTGGTGGTAGTGGTGGTGGAGGTGTGTGGTGAGTGGTGGTTGTGGTGGTGGTGGTGGTGGTGGTGGTGTGGTGGTGGTGAGTGGTGGTGGAGGAGGAGGAGGTGATGTGGTGGTGGTGGTGGTGGTGGTGGTGTGGTGGTGTGGTGGTGGTGGTGGTGGTGGTGTTGGTGGTGGTGGTGGTGTTGGTGGGTGGTGTTGGTGGTGGTGGTGGTGTGGTGATGGTTGGTGGTGGTGGTGGTTGGTAGGTGTGGTTGGTGGTGGTAGGTTGGTGGGTGGTGGTGGGTGTGGTGGTGGTGGTGTGAGTGGTGGTGGTGGTGGTGATGTGTTGGTGGGTGAGGGTGGTGGTGATGTTGGTGGTGGTGGTGGTGGTGGTGGGTGGTGGTGGTGGTGGTGGTGGTGGTGGGGTGGTGGTGGTGGTGGTGGTGGTGTGGTGAGGGTGTGGTGATGTTGGTGGTGTGTGGTGGTGGTGATGGTGGTGGTGGTGGTGGTGGTGGTGGTGGTGGTAGTGATGATGGTTAACTATTTAGCTATGGCTCTACATTTCTCTTCAGCTCTTGATTTATTCACACCCTGTTCTTTAATCACGTCTGGCTCGTAAATCTACTTACATCTGGCTCTTCACTACATCATGGCTCAGGTATATTATCGCCGGGTTATGTCATCAATTTATACACAATAGATGACCTTCATATACAGAGTGTGTGTGTGTGTGTGTGTGTGTGTGTGTGTGTGTGTGTGTGTGTGTGTGTGTGATAACCTAACCTAACCTACCATCGAGTGGTCACACTGAGGAAGGGAGGGTGGGGGTTGAGGAGGGTGGGGGTGAGGGAGGGTGGGGGTGAGGAGGGTGGGGGGTGAGGGAGGGTGGAGGTGAGGAGAGGTGGGGGGGTGAGGGAGGTGGGGTGAGGGAGGGTGGGGGTGAGGGGTGGGGGTGAGGGGTGGGGTGTGAGGGAGGGTGGGGGTGAGGAGGTGGGGGGGGTGAGGGTTAAGGAGTTAAAGAAGGAGGTGGGGTATTTCACAACCTGACCCCTCACCCTACCCCCTTACTCTCCCCTGCTCTACCTCTCCCCCTTCCGTGTGAGGACTTCCGCCCGGTGAGATGACGTGATGGCAGGGGGGGGTAGGAAGGAGGAGGCGGAGGAGTGGAAAGAGGAGAGAGGGAGAGGGAGGGAGAGGTGAAAAGGGTCGAATTCCTTACTAAGGGAGTGACGTGATGAAGATCCTGGTCAAGAAGTGAGAGAGAGAGAGAGACGACAATAATCAATCTCACATGAGTAACAGATTTCTCGTTACTCTCTCTCTCTCTCTCTCTCTCTATAAATTACAGTATTATTGCAGAAATAAACTTTCAACTATCACATAAAGGCTCACTGATTATAGATAAGATCAGCCAATCAGCTTTCGACAGATCCAATCATGTTATCTCTCACCTCATCTCCTAGTGACGTAAGCGACCAGCCAATCGCCATCGACGTCATATAACACCAGTAACCAATCAACCAATCACCATCGACCTCACATAACACCAGTAACCAATCAACCAATCACCATCGACCTCATATAATGTCCTCACCCTCCCTCCAGGAAGTAGTAACTAAGTCAGGAGGTGTTGGAGAAGGAGGTGTTGGAGAAGGAGGTGTTGGAGAAGGAGGTGTTGGAGGAGGTGTTGGAGAAGGTGTTGGAGGAGAAGGTGTTGGAGGGGTGAGTGGTGGTAGTGGACCTTGAAATGGGAGAGAGGAGGAGGAGGAGGATGAAGAAGTATAAAGAATATTTGAGAAAGAGAGTGAAGGAAGAGAAAAAAGAGGAGAGGAAGAAGAAGAAGGAAATGAAGGGAAGGAAGAAGAGAGGGATGAAAAACAGGGAAGAAATGGAGGACATGAAACACATAGAGAATAAAAACAATATGGAAGGATGGTAGATAAAGGGTAGGGAGAGGAGGGGGAGAGGGAGGAGGGAGAGGAAGTATTTTGGGGAGGATGTGGTTGTCCTTGAAATGGTCAGGTAAGTAGTGAGATCTTGTCCACAGCAGGGGTTTGTTAAGGAACCAGGACCTCTCTTTTTTTTTTTTTTCTCTCTCTCTCTCTTCCTGAGCTCGGAGATGACTAGGATGTTGAGGCTATGATAAGGAGGGAAGAGGAAGAGGAGGATGAAGAAGAGGAGGAGAGGAAGGGGGGGGTATTTTGCATTACCCGCCTGTCAGTGATTCTAGTTCTCAACCGCTAAACTGTTACATCATTGAGAGAGAGAGAGAGAGAGGTGGCTGAGCGGGGATGGTGACTACACAGTACACACACACACACACACACACACACACACACACACACACACACACACACACACACACACACACAGGCTGTCCTTCGTGCCATATATGTGGAAAAACTGGTGACCTTTGACCCTCCTGACCCGTGAGAAAGAGTTTAAACAAATTAATCACCAATATCCAAAATGTCTTGTGGGTTGGTCACTTGAAGCGGTTTTATTCTGAGGCGTTGGCTGGTTTCGTCAGGTTTTGTTTTGGTTAGTTTTGGTTAGGTTAGGTTAGGTCAGGTCAGGTTAGGTTAGGTTAGGTTAGGTTACAAAAGAACAAAAATTATATAAAAAAATAACAAAATACATTATAGACTATGTATGACGTCATCACCGGTGGTCGCTATATCCAGGATTACCAAGAAGAAAAAAATCTGATTTACCGATTTTTCTTGACCTTAACCCCTCCCTCCACCTCTGTACCTGACCGTGTCCTGACCTAAAAATTAAAATAAATGGCGGACAATCCCAAAATTTTTTTAATGGTTGGTTAGGTTAGTTTGAATTTTAGTTGGTTTGGTTAGGTTAGGTTTTGGTTGGTTGGGTTAGGTTGAAGCAGTTAGGTTAGGTTGGATTAGGTTAGTCATAATATAAGACTATTTATCCTGACCCCCTCACCTTCCCCCTCACCCCCCCTCACCCCCAAGAAAAGCTAAAAAAATATATCCGGTTAATTTTTATTTTACTCTCATCCTGAAAAATATTTAAATAACTTGAAAATTGATTTATTATTAAAATCAAATTTGGTGATTTTCTGACCTTTGATCTGAGAGGAATTACTGTAAACTCATCTGGAGAGACAGTGGGCAGGTAAGGTTAGGTGCTAGGTATGGTTAGGTTAGGTTAGGTTTGTCTAGTGTTAGGTTAGGTTAGGCTAGTGTTAGGTTAGGGTTGGTTTGGTTAGGTTAGGTTAGGCTAGGTTAGGTTAGGTTAGATTTGGTTAGGTTAGGTTAGGTTAGGCTAGTGTTAGGTTAGATCAGGTTAGGTTACGTTAGTGTTAGATTAGGTTTCGTTAGTTTAAACTCACCTCAAAATAGTTGATCATCAAATAATCTAATGTACCTAATTCCTAGATTATCTCCCAAAAATATCCACTATAGTAAATTTCGGTGACCTTTGACCTGTGGGGAATCACCTTCGAGTCACCAGGTAAGACAGTGGACAGGTAAACAGGTGGAACGGGCGACCTTCAGGTAAGATTAACACACACCTGACACTGTAATATTCTTTCTGAGGGTTTTTGTGAGTAGATCCGTGATGCCCCTTCCTCTCTCTCTCTCTCTCTCTCTCTCTCTCTCTCTCTCTCTCTCTCTCTCTCTCTCTCTCTCTCTCTCTCTCTCTCTCTCTCTCTCTCTGTGGTGGGGGGTGTGTATGTGGGGGTGTGTATGTGGGTGTCGTGGGTGTGTGTATGTGGGGGTGTGTATGTGGGTGTCGTGGGTGTGTGTGGGGGTGTGTATGTGGTGTCGTGGGTGTGTATGTGGGTGTCGTGGGTGTGTATGTGGGGTGTGTGTATGTGGGTGTGGGGGTGTGTATGTGGGGGTGTATGTGGGTGTCGTGGATGTATGTAAGAAGAATAAGAAGAAGTTAGAAAGACAAGAATAGCAATTGATGAATATTCAATATGAAAGAATCGTGAGGAAAGAAAAGTGTATTTGTGTTGAGTAAGATGGTGAGTTATGAGAGAAAGGAGGAGATAGAGAGCTGGGAGAAATGATAGATGGTGGATGAAGGGAATGGAAGGAAGACTGAAAGAAATTTATGAAGGGGAGAGAGTGAGAAAAAGCGATAGAGATAGAGAAAAATAAATAGAATAAGAGATAAAGAAAGAAAGAAAGAAAGAGAGATAGTGGACAAAGAATAAGTCAACTCTGGCTCGTGAGTGAGAAACCTATGTATGAGAATTTATGAGGGAACACCGTACCAGGTAAAGTCCAGAGCAGGTGGTGGATGGTGAGATGATGGATGATGAGGCGGTGGATGAAGGTGAAGTGGAGTGCAGGTGGATGTGGCAGGGGTGGATGACAAGGTAGATTATGGTGAAGTGGAGTGCAGTTGGATGAGGCAGGGGTGGTTGGATGTGGCAGGGGTGGATGACAAGGTAGATTATGGTGAAGTGGAGTGCAGTTGGATGAGGCAGGGGTGGTTGGATGTGGCAGGGTTGGATGACAAGGTAGATGATGGTGGTGGAGTGCAGTTGGATGAGGCAGGGGTGGTTGGATGTGGCAGGGGTGGATGACAAGGTGGATGATGGTGAAGTGGAATGCAGTTGGATGGCGGTAAAATAATGTGGAGTCGATGATGCCTGGGTGGGTGGAGGTGAGTGGATGAGGTTTAATATATGCAGGTGTCGGGGTCAGCTGGTGTCAGTCTTGTGGGCGTGAGGGAGTGAGAGATGGTATGTCAGAAGGGCTACTTGTGGTTGTGTGTGTGTGTGTGTGTGTGTGTGTGTGTGTGTGTGTTGTTTTCTCTCTCTCCCACTACTACGGAGAGAGAGAGAGCCAACAACCCCCCACACACACACACACACACACACACACACATAAACACCACCACCACCCCCCCACAACCCTCTCATACATAATTTCATCACCACACCTGACCACCACATACCTGCATCACACCATCATCACTACATGAACTAGTTAATGTTGCCACTAAGACATTTCACTGACCTATATTCACCGCCTCAAACTGACTTACCTGGCTTGTGTTGTTTTTTTCCTACTAACATTATATTCTTGTTTCCTCAAGTGAATATATCTTCTTCTTTTCCATTATTTTTGTAGTTGTTTTTGTTGTTTTTGTTGTTTTTGTTGCTGTTGTTGTTATGAAGATGGAAATAAAAGAGAAAAGGATGATGATGATGGTGAGTATAATAGGAGGAGACAATTGGTTAGGTTAGGTTACTGGTAGGTTAGGTTAGGTTAGGTTAGGTTAGGTTAGGTTAGGTTAGGTTAGGTTAATTTGTTTACCATCTACCAAACCCAACCCAATTAATAATGGTTGCCCCTCTTGTAACGAGGATGGCCGGCCCAAGGGCTACCTAGGCGTGAATATGTTTATGTAGAAGCTGTCGCCAACACAACAACCACACCCTGAGTTAACGAGTTGCATGACCAGTGCCAACGAATACTCCGAGAAGACCGGACAACTCGCCAACTGCACTGGCTAACCATTACCCCGGAATACGATCCGCAAATCGATTAACATCCAGGTCCCCAATTACTACTGGGTAGACAGAGGCAAATGACGTAAAGAAACTTGCCCCATAGTTTCACCCCACCTGGGGATCGAACCCGGGTCCACTCGCTTGCGAGTGAGCATGCTGACCATTACACCACAGGTCTACCCCAACCCAACCCACAACAATTATACTATCAAAACATTGCATCTTCCTCCTATAACTTAACCGGAATAAGACCAATATAATTTCCCCTAAGGATGACCCAGCGATCACTGTAAACACATAGTACTTTCTCTCCCTCAAGTACGATCCAGTTCAGGGGCGCTCATATACAAAACAGGTACCCCAAGGCCTCTAATTAACAAGTACCTAGACTATTTTATACATGACTGTGGATGATCTATAACTTGATATAACTAGGTGTAATATAACTCCTATAATATATATGGTGATGATAAGGGTGAAATTATAACCTGTATTGATGTTATAATCTTTAAGGGAGTTCCCCGGGGATGTTGGTTGGGTCCTCTGATGTTTATAGAGAGATAAAGAAAGAATGAGAGAGCTAGGGAAAGAGGTAGAGAGTGAGAGATAAAATGAGTAAGAGAAACAAATAGATAGAGAGAGGGGTGGTGGGGGTGGTATGCCACAATAAGTCGTGAGGAGCGTCGTAAGTGACCTACAGCTTTCCTGGTCATTATTACGTAAGTCACCTTCCAGGAACCGTCCACAGCTGGTTCACACCACCCACGTACTACCACACCATTACCACACCACCACACCACAACCACACTGCGTCGTGTTGGACTTTCTGGGTTCGTGAAGGAAAGGGAGACAGAGAGAGAGAATTGAGTTGTAAGTCGTGTGACAATCGACTTTGAAACACACACACACACACACATAACACCGGGTTGTTATAATTTTTAAGACCCACCACACAATATGCTATACTGTTATGTTCGACGAGCAATGATAATCACCATATAATAATAACCATATAATAATAACAACGATACAATTACTACTATTATTCCTACTACTAATAATAATATACAACTACAACAACAACAACAACACAGTCACAACAGCACTCAACCCACACACGACCAACAACTATAAAATCCCACCATAACTCAACACAACCACAACACAACTCACTAGCCATCAAACTTAACCAAGATGTTATCACGATACACCAACACACCAAATATGAACACAATACAACCACATTTACTCAAGTTATCATCTGGACAACTTTGTTAACGTCCGAACAACTGTATCAACGGGTGGACACACGGGCCTCACTCGACCCTAGCAACAGGTAGAGTCTCTCAGGAAATGAAACAGGACTTGAAGTTGAGGTATATTATCCCCTGCCAGCATAAAGGAGTAGGGGGGGTGGGGTGGGGTGGGCTGGGTGGGAGTGGGCTGGGGTGGGGTGGGCTGGGGTGGGCTGGGGTGTATAATACTCAAATGCGTTTTATAGTCTTATCTTATTTGGTGTGTCTACAGGAGAGCAATTTTGGGTCGTGTTTCGTTCTAGTGATATGTAAAGTTATGTTGGTTTTTATGTTTTTATTACTACTACTACTACTACTACTACTACTACTACTTTTTTTTTTTTTAACGTGGCCTCCAGCCTCCCCCAATAGCCACACCTTCGCCACCATTTATTTACCTTAATATTAAATATCCTAATACATAAGCAACTATCCTATCTGTGTTAAATTAGTTGAGCCGCAGATCGATGCGGCATTCGGTGACTGTAGCCTCATAGTCGATATCTGCAGCAGTTGACGGAGTAGGGGCAGAAGCTCTCGTTCCCCTGAGGCAGAGCAAAGCCGACCGAAGGAGAGAGAAGGACAGTCGACATCTCATCCAGGCTGTGACATAACTTCTGGGCTGCTGCTTCTGTTCGGAGATCAGCTCCGCGAGTCTGGCGTAGAAACATCTTGCGCTTGGGCCCATCCCACCAGAGGTTGTGAACACTAGCGGAGTGAAGCTGCCTTGATCGACATTTTGAATTCTCTCCCCATATGCCCTTCTCTTGTCGTTCTCGTTCCTCCTATGTGCAGCATCGAGAGCTAGGTTACGGTGACAAACGGCCATGGGATCAAAAATCCTGATGTCGAAGAAGGCTCGCTGTCCCCGCGTCCAGAATCCTCGAGCACTGACGTCCACACGGGCTTCGTTAGATGTGTTTGAAGTCCTGTGTTGGAGGATCTCGCCATCCAGTGGAAGGAGGGTCGGTTCTACCATGACGTCCCGGCAGGTTTCCTTCAACATATTTGCTGTGAGATCCCTTACCTCGTCATGCCTCATGCATATGAAGCCCCCCTTCTTGCAAACCATGGCGTGATCGCCATCATAGGAATAGCCACACACGCATTGGGAGGGCAAACCATCTACTGGCCAACCGTACCTTAGAGCAATGGCATCTGTAAATTCTTGTTTGTTAAGGCTGAAACCATTTGCCCTTATCGGTAACGTAGTTAACCAGTTCGAGGCGCCCACCTCCTGCGCTATAGCTACTTTTTTTGTCAGATTTTCTGGAACCTGCAGCAATAATTGCTGCAACATGTCATTTTGGCAGTGCTGCCGATCTGTTGTAATGGATCTACGGATCTTATTAACTTCGCTGGTGTCCACTTCCCCTGTTGCATTCTGGGCTATTATGTGGTCAGTGAGGGCTGCCGTGAGCTTAAGTGAATTTTGATGTTCAGAGTCAGCAATCTCCTCTGGATTAGTTAGTCCCATCCCTCCCAGTCTTGGTGGAAGTGCAAGAAGTGTTCTTTCTACTGGGGTTAAGTCGTGGTGTTTCACTAGTTTGGGAATGAACTTGACACTGATTGCTTCTTCCAAAGGGTGGAGGAGGGGTCGGATCTCAGGGATGGTACGCATCAGGTAGTTCCAACGATGCTTGACTCCATGTGTGAATGCTGCAAAGGCCGCATGTGGCTCTGTGTTAGCAATCTCCGATAGAGCATGGATTTCGCTAACCCACTCATTCACCTTTCCCCCTACGTACTGGGTCTTGAAGTCCGTAGTGCCAATTACTTTACTGCGCCTACTACTACTACTACTACTACTACTACTACTACTACTACTACTACTACTACTACTACTACTACTACTACTACTATAACACTCTTCGTAATAAATAAGTATCATATATAGTATACCGTTGCCTTAACCAATAAATACACTACACGCACACCTTATTATCAAGAACTAAAATCATTAACTGTACTCTCTTATGTAACCTGGAGATAAACCCTAGACGCTCTCTTCTTCATCCGTGTTATGTAAGAGATGACACACACACACACACACACACACACACACACACACACACACACATACACACACACACACGACACACGAACTACTAATACTACTACTACTAATAATGACACGCACGAACCTTGAAAGGGCGTATGTAAGAATTTCCGCCTGACTGTGAAAGCATCCATCTAACTCACTTGCTTACGACAAAAAAAAAAAAAGATGGATTTCAAAGGTTCCTAAGTTATTTTTTTTCTCCTAAGGATGATGTGGAGAACGTATCTAATTGACTCATAGACAGAAATATGGCGTCGATATTATAATAAGATTCATACCTCAGCTAGATGTAGTGTGTGTGTGTGTTTTCAGGGACACTTTCTATCCTCTTAAGTAAATAGACAGAGAGAGAGAGAGAGAATAACTGTCAATCAACTGCGTCAAACACACACACACACACACACACACACACACACACACACACACACACACACACACACACACACACACACACACACACACACACACACACAGACACACACACACACACACACACACACACACACACACACACACACACACACGGGCATCATCTCCCTCTGGCTGTCTACTTCACTGTGCAAGGCAGTGGCTGTTGATTGACTACCATGACACCTCTTCTCTCTCTAAATAAGTAAGAAATTAATAAAAGACAAAAGGCTCAATGAATAAAAGAGAGAGAGAGACAGAGAGAGAGATAAAGAGAGAGAGAGAGAGATAGAGAGAGAGAGAGAGAGAGAGTGGGGGGGGTGTTCTTCAGGTGGTCGTTGCTATGGAGAAGACAGTATAGTCAAGGTCTTGTGTCTTGGGGAATCCTCAGGGCATACTTCTGGGCTTCTTTCTTCTTCATTCTTCCTTCTTTCTTTTTTCTTCTTATTCTTTCTTCTTCTTCTTCCTTATTTACTTCTTCCACTTTTCCTCTTCTTTTCTTTCTCATCTCCTTCCTCCTCTTCCTTCTCCTTCTTCCTTCTTTCTTCTCCATCTTCTCCTCCTCCTCCTCCTCCTCCTTAGTCTTCTTTCTTAACCCATCTCCTCCTCCCTCCTCCTCCTCTTCATCCACCACCTCTTCATCCTCCTCCTCTTCCTCTTCATCCCCTTCTCCTCTCTCCTCCTCCTCCCCGTCTGCCCCCCTTCCTTTTCCATCTTCTTTGTCACCCCCCCCTAGGGGCTTGCAGGAGGCCTCATTTCCTTGAAGTGATCCTTCAGGGCCAGTGAGTGACCAGAAGGATTCGTCTTAAGAAAATCCTTTTGATCTTTTAAGCTAAGAGATGTTGATGTGTAGTATACGGAGATCCCTACATCTCTAGCTTTTCTCATTCTTTCTTGGCCTTTTCTCTTTATCTCTTCTTTTCTTTTCTTTTCTTTCTTTTTTCTAGCTTCTGAGTCTAGATTGAGATCGACATCAGACTAATTTGAACGCTAGACTGAGGTCGCGTACTGTCCGTCAGCTCTTGCAAGCTTTCGTGGTCTCATCTTAACGGGGAACTTAAGTCAAAATAATAGTGGAAAAGAAAATACCACAATAAAAGTATATATAGTTTATCTCATGTAACGGGACGATTGTTCATAGTTACTTAACAACCACTTAACGGTGCTAGACGTGACCACACACACACACACACACACACACACACACACACACACACACACACACATTGACGAGTCGTGCATACATTTTTTTTCTCTTTTTCAGAATAAAAAAAAATACCGAAAATCACCATCGGTTAATTGGTGAACACTTAAGGTTTAGAGTCTGTCTGTCTGTCTGTCTGTCTGTCTGTATGTCTGTCTGTCTGTCTGTATGTCTGTCTGTCTATCTGTCTGTCTGTCTGTCTGTTTCTTTCTCTTTCTATCTCTTTCTCCTCTCTCTCTATCTCTCTTCAATTTCTCATTTTATCAATTTGTTTCATTTCACTCTCTCTCTCTCTCTCTCTCTCTCTCTCTCTCTCAGCAGCAGGAAGTGACCATCAAGGCCACCACCAGCAGGTCCTGTAGACGAGCTAAAGGGTTAAGTAAATTTGTAGTCGTGTGAGGTAGACGAACACCTGCCCAGTACACCCTTCCGGTAGATGATCCTCCAGGTAGATCCACCAGGTAGATGATCCCCCAGGTAGAGCCTTCGGGTAGAGCTCCAGGTAGATCCTTAGGTACACCTCTAGGTAGATCCTTCAGGTAGCTCCTCCAGGTAGACCCTTCAGGTAGAGCTTTCGGGTAGATCCTCCATGTAAATCCTCCAGCTAGATCCTTCAGGTACACCTCTAGGTAGATCCTTCAGGTAGATTCCAGGTAGATCCTCCAGGTAAATCCTCCAGCTAAAAAAACCTCCAGGTAGACCCTTCAGGTAGAGCTTTCGGGTAGATCCTCCACGTAAATCCTCCAGCTAGATCCTTCAGGTACACCTCCAGGTAGACCCTCCAGGTACACCTCCAGGTAGACCCTCCAGGTACACCTCCAGGTAGACCCTCCAGGTACACCTCCAGGTATCTTCCCCAAACACTCCATTGATACATTGTTATGAGTACATTATAGCACGGACAAAATGGTGTCTTAATTACCCCAAGACTGTACAGTAAGAAGACACCTCCTCCCTCATCACCAGGCTGGGAGGAGGGGGAAGAGGGGGAGGAGGAAGAGGAGGAGGAAGAGGGGGAGGAGGAGGAGGAGGAGGAGAAAGAGGGGGAGGAGGGTTACGGTTCGGGTGCCAAGCAGACTTGACCCTGAGTGAATGTGTATGTTGGGCGACCTTGTAGGGGGGTGGGTGAGGTGGGTGGGGGGGGAGAAAGGGTGAGGAGAGGAAGAGTCAGAGAGGGAAGAGCGATGGAAGGAGAGGAGAGAGAGGAGAGAGAGAGAGAGAGATAGAAGGGTGATTGGGTGGAGGAGGAGAGGGGAGGGGAGAAAATGGGGAAGGGAGATAGAGAAGGAGGGAAAAGGGTAGAAGGAGGGAAGATGAACGGGGGTGGTAGCAGCTGGCAAAACACCACTGGCAAGAGTGTAGGAAGATATAGTGAGGTAATGGTGAGGTAGGAGATGTGATGAAGGAGGGAAAGGGGAGGGGAAGAGAGGCAGGGAGGAGGAGAGGGGGGGAAGGAATGAATATAGAGAAAAAAGGAGGAAGGGAAAGAAAAGAATAGTGATATAACAGGGGATAAAAATATAACAGAAGGGTGGAAATATAACAGAGGGTAGATATATAACAGGGGGTAGATATATAACAGGGGGTAGATATATAACAGGGGGTAGATATATAACAGGGGGTAGATATATAACAGGGGGTAGATATATAACAGGGGGTAGATATATAACAGGGGGTAATAATGTAACACATGGGGGGGTAGTAATATAACAGCAGGCGAGTGTATAAGTAAACATTAAGATTCAAGAGTGTTACTGGTGCTGTTATATAATATGATTACCTGTTGTGCATACCCAATTAATTCCTGCAGGTGAGATCATTAGTACACACACACACACACAGGGGGTTAAATCATCATACTCAAGGTGTTGTCATCATACTCAAGGGGTCAACACACACACACACACACACACAGGTTAAATCATCATACTCAAGGTGTTGTCATCATACTCAAGGGTCAACACACACACACACAACACAGGGGTTAAATCATCATACTCAAGGTGTTGTCATCATACCTGGGGGTCAACACACACACACACACACACACACAGGGGTTAAATCATCATACCAAGGTGTTGTCATCATACTCAAGGGGTCACACACACACACACACAGGGGGTTAAATCATCATACTCAAGGTGTTGTCAATATACTCAAGGGTCAACACACACACACACACACAGGGGTTAAATCATCATACTCAAGGTGTTGTCATCATACTCAAGCAACACACACACACACACACAGGGGTTAAACATCATACTCAAGGTGTTGTCATCATACCAAGGGGTCAACACACACACACACACACAGGGGTTAAATCATCATACTCAAGGTTGTCATCATACCAAGGGGTCAACACACACACACACACACACAGGGGTTAAATCATCATACTCAAGGTGTGGTCATCATACCCAAGGGTCAACACACACACACACACACACACACAGGGGGTTAATTATCATACTCAAGTGTTGTCATCATACTCAAGGGGTCAACACACACACACACACACAGGGGGTTAAATCATCATACTCAAGGTGTTGTCATCATACTCAAGGGGTCAACACACACACACACACACACACACACACACAGGGGTTAAATCATCATACTCAAGGTGTTTTCATCATACCAAGGGGTCAACACACACACACACACACACGGGGTTAAATCATCATACTCAAGGTGTTGTCATCATACTCAAGGGTCCACACACACACACACACACACACACACACACACAGGGGGTTAAATCATCATACTCAAGGTGTTCCACCATACTCAAGGGGTCAACACACACACACACACACACAGGGGGTTAAATCATCATACTCAAGGTGTTGTCATCATACTCAAGGGGTCAACACACACACACACACAAATATACCACTGGTTAATATATACAGTATATTCCTTCCCTGATATAATATAGTGTATACCTGCGCCCCATATACAACAAGGATATATTCTCAGGCCTGTGTAAATTTCTGCGTCCGAAATTTACATATTGTGTTTATGAATATTTTTTCTTTCTTTCTTTTTCTGTTTCTTCTTCTATTATTATTGTTATTATTATTATTAGTAGTAGTAGTAGTGGTGGTAGTAGTAAAAGTAGTAATAGTAGTAGTTGTAATAGTAGTTGATGTAGTAGAAGTAGTCATCTTCTCCTTCCTCTTCCCCTACCCTCTTCCCTTCTCCATTCCTCTCCCTCCCTCTCTCCCTTTGCTTCTCTTCCACATCTCCTCCTTCCCCTCTCCTTCACCCTGCCTCTCCTCCAACCCGTTCTCTTCATTCTTTCCTCCTCATCTGTCCCTTCTTCCCACTTCCCTCTCCTTCTCTCCCATTCTTCCCTCCCTCCCTCCCCCCCCACTCCTCCCTACGTGTCCAAATTCACCACGATCTACCATGTCCAACGCCCACAGATTAGACCACGTGTCCTTAAAGGGAACTCTAGCTGATACCTTTAACAGTGTAGTGCCTTGTTGTCTCCCGTGTTTGTGTGTGTGTGAGAGAGAGAGAGAGAGGAAGGAGGTCAACATGGTGAAGACGTATGGGGTCATGAGAGAGGTAGTGTCAGCCTGCCAGCCTACACATCTCTCCGTCGTTAATATATATGGGTGTTTACAAAGACAGATCGTTCATGAGTCGTCCCTCCAGAATCCGCTTTCATCCGCAGTTATACGAACGTTGATCTGTGTCTATATGACGTCACAACTACCTTCCGTTGACCTTTGTTACGTCACTTTAACCCTCAGTTATCCTGTGTCATATATCTTGACCTCTAGATGACCTTATTATCGTTTATCTGACCTTAAATGATCTATGTTAACTTTCCATAATCCAAATTGACCTATGTTACGTCACAATGAACCCAGCTGACCTATGTTACGTCACAATGAACCCAGCTGACCTGTTACGTCACAATGAACCTAGCTGACCTATGTTGACGTCACAATGAACCCAGCTGACCTGGCACATGTTACGTCACAATGAAGCTGACCTATGTTACGTCACAATGAACCCAGCTGACCTATGTTACGTCACAATGAACCCAGCTGACCTATGTTACGTCACAATGAACCCAGCTGACCTATGTTACGTCACAATGAACCCAGCTGACCTATGTTACGTCACAATGAACCCAGCTGACCTATGTTACGTCAATGTGATCCTCAGGTGACAGTAAAGAACATCACCTCACATCACCTCGCCTCACCTCAGATCCTGCTCGTCATTGTGTGTTTGTTTGTCAAGTAAATGTTAATGTAGATATATTTCTTGACGTTCCTCTCACTGTGTTTGTTTGTGTGTGTACCTGTGTTTGTGTGTGTGTTTGCATCTTTGTTTTTGTGTATAGTGTATGTGTGTGTGTGTGTGTGTGTGTGTGTGTGTGTGTGTGTGTGTGTGTGTGTGTGTGTGTGTGTGTCATATGAGGTCTTTACCCAGGTCATTATCTCCTACCTGGGTGATGGCTGGGAGACTCGGGCCATGGAATCTGGAGATCTTTGGAGACCCCCTAATACCACCTGGAGATCCCTTAACATCTCCCTACAGACCCCTGGATACCACCTGGAGACCTTTGGAGACCCCTGGAGACCCCCCGGAGACCACCTCGTCCAGCCCTTTGTCCCTTAGTTCAGTCTTGGTCTTCCTATCACTTTTTGTAAGTCAAATTTATCTGTGTTCCTCTTGACCTCTTTCTCGTTTAGTTTTTGTTGTTGTTCTTCTTCATGCTTTGTATTTTTTTTCTCGTTTGTTTGTATCTCTCCGTCCTCACCTTGCTCCTCCCTCCTCTCAATCCATCACAAGCAAATACACCCATCCTATCCCATCCCACGCTCTTGTCATCCTTTCCTCCCTTTCCCTCCCCCTCCCTCCCATCAATCCATCACAAACAAACATGCACCACCCATCCCATCCCATCCCATCCCATCCCACACTGTTCTCTCATCCTCTTCAGACCATCACCACCAACCTCCGGGATAATAATATAGATATACTCTATGATAAACGAGCAGACACAACCAAAACAAACCGAGCCGGTGTACCCCAAGGTATTTGTTGGGTCCTAGGCTGCTTTCTGCACCTCTTTACCTACTCTGCATTCATGTCTGCTTTTGCTAGTTTTTCACGTTGACTGTAATATAGGTTTTACTTGTATTTTTTTATAGTTAACTAGTAGATATTTATGTGATTCATATTCCACTTGGTATGTATTAGGAGCAAATTGCTTGGCTGCCTGTATTTGGTGGAGGTGTTGAAGGAAAAATTTATTTTTTGAGTTGCTTTGAGGTTAGAATTTTGTTGAAAGAAAAATATAAGTTGTTTTTAAGTTACTTTAAGGTCACAGTTGTTAAAGGAAAAGTATAAGTTGTCTTTGATTAACTTTAAGGTTAGTTCACTTATTCGCTTCCTAGTGTTTAGTACTAGTAAGAACCGGGTTGGTCAACTTTCGCCTGTGATTAGGAAGTCACAGCCTCCTCCTAGCGTGTGGGATTTCTTGCACAATTTGTAACCGGTTAGTTGGTGGTGTATTTACTAGTACCGGTGGTGAATGGAGATGGTTGTGGCTGAGTTATGCTGGTAATGTGTTGATGGTAGTAGAATGGTAATAGTGGTGGTTGGTGATGGTGATGTTGATAGTTATGGTGGTGATGAGTGTGGTCGAGTTATGCTGATTTATAATGGAGTAGAATGGTATGTGGTGGTTGTGTGTGGTTTGGTGATGAGTGTGGTCGAGTTATGCTGGTAGAATGGTATTAGTAATGGTAGTAGAATGGTAATAGTGGTGGTGTGTGGTGTTGGTGGTGTGGTGTTGGTGAATGATGGTAGTTAAGTTTGGTTAAGTTAAATTAGGTTAGATCAGGTTAATTTAAGTTTAACCGAAAACATTAGCCTCGTAGTATGTATGCCGCGTTTTTCCCTTGCCCCGAAATGACCTTTGAATCTATCCTCCTCCTGCCACCCCTCTCATCTCCCACCCCTGTCGAGTCGCCAACACCAAGAGCAGGAGAAAAGGGAAATAGGGGGGCAGGTCTTATAGTCCCTCCTTGTAACTGGGAAGAAAAACCAGGGCGAAGGGAGACGAGAGAAAACTCTTAAGGAGGATTGAAGACTGTATAAGGGATTTAGGGATAGATATGGGGTTCTGATCCTGCTTTAAAGGGATTTAGGGATGGATAAGGGATTCAGATCTTACTTTAAAGGGATTAAGGGGTGGATAAGATGTTCTGCTCCTACTTTAAAGGGATTTAGGGATGGATAAGGGATTCAGATCTTACTTTAAAGGGATTAAGGGGTGGTTAAGGTTTATTACATACTCCTTCAGGGAATATTAGGTTTAAGGTAAGAATGTCATCATCATGTTTACGGTTCATTACTTTGCAACTTTCAACTTGCAACACCTGTCTATTGTCCTGGCTTGTTGATCATCCTTTGTTGACAAGAGTGACACCTGCAGTTGTTGTTGTTTGTTTGTTTATGTTGTTGTTTATATTATTGTTGTTGTTTTTTGTTTCTACGTTGTTTTTTTTGATGTTTCTTCGTGTTGTTTTTGTTTGATGTTTCTTTGTGTTGTTTTTTGTTTATTTTTGTTGTTGTTACTAATGTTGTTGTTTGTTTGATTGTGTTTGTTAGTTGTTTATTTGGTTAGGTAACTTTCACGTCTTTACAAGTAATCTGTCATAACCTTATGTGAACTCTCGTGACCTCTGTTGGCCTTACGTGACCTCTCATGACCTTTAAGATACTTCCTCTATGACCTCATAAGCTCTCCTGTGACTTTACCAACGAATCTGCCATCTCCTCCTCCTCCTCCTCCTCCTCCTCCTCCTCCTCCTCCTCCTCCTCCTCCTCCTCCTCCTCCTCCTCCTCTCCTCCTCCTCTCCTCCTCCTCCTCCTCCTCTCCTCCTCCTCCTCCTCCTCCTCCTCCTCCTCCTCCTCCTCTTATTTTCTTCCTCCCTTTTTCTTCCACGTCTCACAGAGCAGCTTAGATAGATAGATAGATAGATAGATAGATAGATAGATAGATAGATAGATAGATAGATAGATAGATAGACCACAATGAATATATTTAGTCAAACAAGGGTCGACTGTCCGTAGACTCTTGCACGTACGAGCCTTGGTGTCCTTAGGGGCAAAAATCGGCTAATATTCTCACCCGATTTTATAACACCTCCGATAATCTGATTAATCTGGAGTTACCAAATAGCTATAATAAATCTGTAATTAAGAAAATATGAGATAAAGACGAATTAACTCAAGAAAATGTGATGATTATGTCTTTGGTGTGAAAACAATAATAATGTGTAATCTGATTGGTCAGTTACTAGTGAATCTCGACCAATCATTTAAGGCTAAGATGATAATTGGTGCATTATGTGGGGGGTGTTGGGGTAAACTCGTTCTCTGATTGGTTTGAAAGTTACAGGTGTTTTTGTTGTGTTGTTAGGACATTGTAAGGTGTGTGTGTGTGTGTGTGTGTGTGTGTGTGTGTGTGTGTGTGTGTGTGTGTGTTTGTATGTGTGTGTTTGTATGTGTGTGGACATGTGTGTGTGTGTGTGTGTGTGTATCTGTGTGTTTGTATGTATGTAAGTGTGAGTCTGTGGACATGTGTGTGTGTGTGTGTGTGTGTGTGTGTGGACATTCCTCACACGACGGTGAGTGAAAGTGTGAGTGTTAAGTGTTGCCATCAGCTGGTCAGTGTTTTTTTCATCTCTTGATTATCCCTATCCCCTAAATGAGTTACCAACGAGGGAATATTGTCACAAACACCATTTATGTTTTATTTGTGTGATAAAACATACAGAAATACAGTGTTTTATGTGTGTCGGTGTATGTATAGGTAATCTGTGAGCGTGTGTGTATGTGTTTGTCTGTGTGTGTACATGTGTGCGTCTGTGTGTATGTTTACCTTTGCATACCTGAGACGATATGATGTTGCCGATTTGTGTATTTATGAGTGTGTGTGTGTGTGTGTGTGTGTATTTAAGTTTTTTACCTACATACCTGACTAACTAATTAAAGGTGTTGCTAATCATAAGAGAATTTAATGAATCCCCCAAAACGACCTAAAGAATTACCTATTAAAGATTCACACCTGGAATTACCTGTCCTAATTAGTTCTCAGGTGTAGCATCATGCACCTGTCATCACCTTATGACTCAGCAACTTCTGATTGTTTGGTGCAGGAAGGAGCTGAAGTAAGGGAGATAATTGTCTATCTATCTATCTATCTATCTATCGATCTATCTATCTATCTACCTTATTATCTATCTGTCTGTCTATCTATCTATCATGCACCAGTTTTTCATCACTTCCACGAGACAGACAGACAGACAGGGGGTGTGTGATGGAGTGACCTTGACCTAGCGTGACAGAGCGTGACCCTGATCTGACCTGACCTGTG
>NW_024712526.1:11465921-11475921 GCF_018991925.1 Homarus americanus | reverse complement strand
GTGTGTGGTACCTGTGTTGTGTGTGGTACCTGTGTTGTGTGGTACCTGTGTTGTGTTATTTCTGTTGTGTGTGGTACCTGTGTTGTGTGGTACCTGTGTTGTGTGTGGTACCTGTGTTGTGTGTGGTACCTGTGTTGTGTGTAATCCCGTGTTGTGTGGTACCTGTGTTGTGTGGTACCTGTGTTGTGTGTGTACCTGTGTTGTGTGGGACCTGTGTTGTGTGGTACCTGTGTTGTGTGGGTACCTGTGTTGTGTGGTACCTGTGTTGTGTGTGCCTGTGTTGTGTGTGGTCACCTGTGTTGTGGTGGTACCTGTGTTGTGTGTGGTACCTGTGTTGTGTGGTACCTGTTGTGTGGTACCTGTGTTGTGTGGTACCTGTGTGTTGTGTGTACCTGTGTTGTGTGTGGTACCTGTGTTGTGTGGTACCTGTGTTGTGTGGTACCTGTGTTGTGTGTGTTACCTGTGTTGTGTGGTACCTGTGTGTGTGTGGTACCTGTGTTGTGTGTGTGCCTGTGTTGTGGTACCTGTGTTGTGTGTGGTACCTGTGTTGTGTGTGCACCTTTGTTGTGTTGTACCTGTGTTGTGCGGTACCTGTGTTGTGTGGTACCTGTGTTGTGTGGTACCTGTGTTGTGTGGTACCTGTGTTGTGTGGTACACTGTGTTGTGTGGACCTGTGGTGTGTGTGTTACCTGTGTTGTGTGTTACCTGTGTTGTGTGTGTTACCTGTGTTGTGTGGTACCTGTGTTTAGTGGTACCTGTGTTGTTTGTGGTACCTGTGTTGTGTTGTGGTACCTGTGTGTACCTGTGTTGTGTGTGGGTACCTGTGTTGTGTGTGGAATCCTGTGTTGTGTGGTACCTGTGTTGTTTGTGGTACCTGTGTTGTGTGTGATAGGTGTAGGTGGGGTGGGTGTAGGTAGGCGTAGAAAGGTGTATGAAGGTGTAGGTGGGTGTAGAAACTTCCCTAACACTGAGGGCGGTATGTGGCTTGCGAATGACGTCACGGCCACTGCTCTTAACGCCACTATTCGCTTATACGGGACGAGATGTGCCGGTAAACACGATGGCAGATTACGACCACTCGCCTATAAGGATCGTCTGAGATATTTTGAACATTATTTAAAGGTTGAGATTAAATTGTATTCTTTGATGTTTGTGATGGCTTTTGTTAGTGAAGTGTGTGTGTGTGTGTGTGTGTGTGTGTGTGTGTGTGTGTGTGTGTGTGTGTGTGTGTGTGTGTGTGAGTGTGTGTGTGTGTGTGTGACCTAAACTAACCAAATCTAACCTCATTAAATATACGAATACACTACATCAAATTTAACATTAAAAGACAACGAGAAACGAAAGAAAAAACAAACAAAAAATACATTAAATAAAACACAAACACACAAGAAATTAACAGAAAGAAATAGCGTTTAATAAGGTCAAAGGTCAAGGCTAGAAGGATGACCTTGGTGTAACGGAAGTGACGATCAGAGGAACGTATTTCAATAAGTGGCATCCCCCCACCCCAAGATGACGCATTCGGACCTCTGTTTTCATATTGGGGTCTCGTCGCATGGAGGCCGTGTGTGTGTGTGTGTGTGTGTGTGTGTGTGTGTATGTGTGTGGATGATTTTTTAGTATGGACTTGTTAGTATGTTGATTAATGTATGGTATTGGTGTAGATATTTATTCTCTCTCTCTCTCTCTCTCTCTCTCTCTCTCTCTCTCTCTCTCTCTTCTTCTCTCTCTCTCTCTCTCCTAAGCCCTTACACAGTGCCACATACAGTAGGTCTCACACCACACAAACACAGAAGGTTCCTCTATACGCCTTCAGGGACGCCACAACATCTCCCTTTGTTGACACGTCGCCAGGAATCACCAGGATGTCTTAAAATCCGCCACATTCTTCTACATACTACTACTACTACTACTACTACTACTACAACCACCACCACTACAACCAGGTCCCTACCACAACTACCAAATCACCACCACAAACCATCATTACCACTACTATGAGTCAGCCAGGTGGAAGCCAGGTGGTGATAGTCTGAACTGGTCCCGCACCCAAAAACCCCCCTCACCCCCCCCCTCTTCTCCTCCCTTTCCCTCCCCCTCCCTCCTACAGAGAGAGAGAGAGGGGGTGGAGAAAGGGTTAGAGTGTAAAAAAGGAGAGAAAGGGAGAAAATGAGATAAAGAGAGTACTAAGATAGAAACAAAAAGAAAGCGAGATAGAGAGAAAGACAGTGCTAAGAGAGAGGAGAGCACCTGGGATAGAGGAAAAACTGAAAGAGAGAAAGAGAAATAAAGGGAATGAAAAGAGCCACAGATGTGAATGGAAAAAAGAGAGAGTGTGTAAGGAAGAGAAATGAGAGAGAGAAATAGACAGAGATAAAAAGAGGATGAGAGAAAGAGAGACTTATAATTTAGAGAAAGTTAAAGACAGAAAGAGAAAGGGGACAAAGGAGAGCAATTAGAGAGAAAGAAAGAAGGAAATACAGACAGACAGAGAGTGAAAGAGAAAGAAAAGTTAAGAGAGAGATGAGCACAAATAAATAGATAAAAAGAGAGAAAGAGAAAGAGTGAAAGAGAGAGAAAGAGTGAAAAAGAGAGAGAGAAAGAGAAAAAGTGAAAGAGAGAGAAAGAGTGAAAGAGAGAGAAAGAGTGAAAGAGAGTAAGATAGAGTGAAAAAGAGAGAGAGAAAGAGTGAAAGAGAGAGAGTGAGTGAGGATCTGGTCAGGGCAGGGCAGCCAGTGTATAAGGACATAGGTATGTGTGGTATGTGGTGAATGTCTACTCTGCCACCTAGGTTCTGACCCCCTGTCCATACCACTACCCACCACCACCTACCACCACCTACCTACCTGCCTACCACCTACCTGCATACCACCTATCACCTACCTATTACCACCTACCACTATTTTTACTACTACTACTACTACTACTACTACTACTGCTACTACTACTACTGCTACTACTACTACTACTACTACTACTACTACTACTACTACTACTACTGCTACTACACAATGGAAGTGCCTTGAGTGGGATGTATAGGAGAAGAAAGGAAGGAAGAAAGAAAGAAAGAAAGAGATAGAGGGGAACTTACTGATAAAAAAAGAGACACATTGAGAAAAAGATAAAGAATGAAAGAGGAAAAGAGACAGAGAGATAAGAGTAATAGAGAGAGAGAGGGAGAGAGACAGTCAGGAGATAACTAGAGATAACTCACATTAAATACAACACATCTTACTGATCTTACATCAACAACAAACGTTCAGGAAAATCATTTAAAAAAACA
The DNA here is from genome assembly GCF_018991925.1 of Homarus americanus. Classification (NCBI taxonomy): domain Eukaryota; kingdom Metazoa; phylum Arthropoda; class Malacostraca; order Decapoda; family Nephropidae; genus Homarus; species Homarus americanus. Next base: position 11,472,638 of record NW_024712526.1, on the reverse strand, counting down.
TTTGTAAACATAACTTATTAAATGCTCATCAGAAACGTTTCAAATAATAATAATAATAATAATAATAATAAAAACAACGATAATAATAATAATAATAATAATAATAATAATAATAATAATAATGATGATGATGATGATGATGATGATGATGATGATGATAATAATAATGAGAAAACGTTCCAAATAAGTGTGACGTCATTTATTTATCTCAGCTGACTTGTTACAGCTGATGATGTCAATGACGTAATAACACTGAACACAACTTTCTATCTCTCTCTCTCTCTCTCTCTCTCTCTCTCTCTCTCTCTCTCTCTCTCTCTCTCTCTCTCTCTCTCTCTCTCTCAAAAGGTAGGAAGCGAATAGGGAAGAAAGAGATATGTTAAAGACAGACAGACAGAGAGATAGCCGGAAAGGAGAAAGAAAGAAAGAAAGAAAGAAAGAGAGAGAGAGAGGGAGAGAGAAACGGGTAAAAGACGTATCAGAGAGAACATCACCAGCTGAGAGATAGAGAGAGAGAGAGAGAGAAAGAGAGAGATACAATGAAAGTAAAAGTCAACCAGAATACAGCCTCACGCCCCTGGTATTGCAACGTTGCCACACCTTCACACACACAGAAACCTGGAATGCAACGGTGCCATATCTACCTACCCTCCTCCTCCTCTTCCTCCTCCACCTCCTCTTCCTCCTCCACCTCCTCCTCCTCCTCCTCTCTTCCCTCCCTTTCCCCATCTCACAACTCCTTTCTTTCTCTCTCTTTCTCTATCTCTCTCTCTTTGTTTATCATATCCCCCCCCCATCATCTTTTTTGCCACCATTCTCACCTGTTTTGTTTTTTTTTTCCTTCCTGAAAGCATAAGTGGTCGAGGAGGCTACCTGTTATTGTAATAGAACTTCAACGCCATAATTAATTCTTCAGTTCAGGTGTGACAGGTATTTGAGACACGTGTGTAAGATATTTGGAACAGGTGTGAGGGATATTTGGACAGGTGTGATAGCTATTTGACACACACACACACACGCACACACACACACACACACATACACACACACACACACACACACACACACACACGGAAATTAACCCCCACCCCGCGAAAATCAGGTCAAATACAACAGATTACCCAGATAACACGAGTCGCGATAGTATCAGGGCGGTGTGTTGTCTCTGGTCATGAAGGTAGATAGTGATCGACCTGTAATTACCATGATTCACCTGACCTGTTCTGTGATAGCGTCTTAACACCCACACAGAGAAAATGGGCGGCAGGGCGATGGCTTATCAGCAACCGAGGAAAGAAAACTGGATTTGTCACGAGGTTTGGAGGAGAAATTTTTGGAGTTGTTTTAATTTTGGGGTATATATATTTTTTTAATTTGTGGTTTAGTTTTAACTGGTTTAACTATTGAAATATTATCATAAATTTATTATATGTGGTTCACCTGAATGATTAGAGAGAGAGAGAGAGCGAGAGAGAGAGAGAGAGAGAGAGAGAGAGAGAGAGAGAGAGACCCATCACAACTACACACCCCATTGGCTCATTCACCCACCCCAATACAATATTTCCTTCACAAGTTAAACATACACACACCATCTTGTCCTAACACCAGCAGTATCAATTTACTCTTTTAAAAAACACTATTATTTTAAACTCTGCAACATTGCAACAAAATCATCGCAACTGCACGCTATATGAATTCATTAAGGGATTTACTGTATGTTATAGAGGTCATATATCAATGTTTTACCACTGGTTGTCTTTACTATATTAAAGGTTATATTTTATGTTCCAAATATTGAACAAACACGAGATTGCAATTGCACATTAACCTGAACAGATATGTCAAGCAAGATATCTTTATTGAGTGTTTTATCATAGTCTTAACACTAGTTTTGTTTAGTGTATTATAAAGAATAATGTTGTTGTAACTTCAAGTACAATATTGCACCAAAACCAGATTGCAATTGCACATCATTTGAACATATACGTCAGGTAAAAACATACTCTCTTGTCTTAACAAAATATCACCTTCAACAAGACTAAACTCTAAAACAAACCACAAATATTTGCAATAAAAAAAATGCAATTGCACAACATGTAAACTAATAATTCACTAAAAAAAACACACATATCAAAACATTAAAATTTATCATTATTTACAAACACAACATTATCAATTATTTTAAACACGATGAACAAAAAATAATAATAATACCTTCAATATTTTTTACACCTCAATATTAGATGAAGTTCCCCAGTTTTAATATTCAACACTTGTCATTGCAAGATCATCGTCAACGACCATATTTGATGTTGCAAAGGTGATCCGCCCCGAGTGTTGAGAATAGTATTGAGAGGATAGAGAGTAAGCCTGTCTGGGGAGTGTACTGTGGGGAGAGTGAGGGAGCAGTGCCGGGGAGAGGAGGAGAAGAAGAAGGGAAGGAGAGGAGAACGAAGGAGGAAGAAGAGAGAATAGAAACACGACGAAGGAGAAGAAGAAGAATGGGTGGAGGAAGAGAATGTGTAGGAGGAGGGAAGATAGAGAACGTAGTAGATGGAGGGAGGTGGAAGAATGTGTGTGTGTGTGTGTGTGTGTGTGTGTGTGTGTGTGAATGAAAGTTAGACTGATATAATACTGTACCTTACACTACACACGTACATGAAACAAAATACAAGCACACACACACACACACACACACACACACACACACACACACACACAGTAATGCAGTTAAACCACATCCTAAATGTACCAGTCATTCACCCTGCCCATCACTACATCTCCTCCCCCCTTCTTCTTCTTCTCTTCTCCTTCTTCCTCCTCCTCCTCCCCTCCTTCTTCCTCTCCTCTCCTCCTTCCTCCTCCTCCTCTCCTTCCTCCTCCTCCCAATTGCCCCTCCTTTCCTTCCCATCTTCACTTCTCCCCCCTTCCTCTCCTTCCCATCCTTCCCACTCTCATATCCTCCCCATCCTACCTCCTTCTCCACTTTCCTCCTCTTTCTTCCCTCTCCTCTCCTCCTTCCTCCTCCTCTCCTTCCTCTTCTTCTCCTCCCCCTCCTTCCCCTCTCCCCCCTTCCCCCTACTCCTCCCTTTAAATTCCTCAAAGCCTTTAAACGTACCCCTTAGGAACCTTGTAAACCTCTCTTAATAGTTCGAGCCCATTTAAAAATCCCCTTAATGGCTCAAGACGCCCTTAATGGCTCAATACCGTCCTTAATGGCTCAGGTTACCCTTAAGACTTCCCCGTTAATGATTCAAGGTCCCTTTAATGACTCAGGACCCCATTTTAATGACTCAGGGACCCCTTCAATGACTCAGGACCCCTTCAAATGACTCAGGGCCCATTTTTATGACTCAGGGCCCCTTCAATGACTCAGGGCCCCCATTAATGACTCAGGGCCCCTTTAATGACTCAGGACCCCATTTTAATGACTCAGGGCCCCTTTCAATAACTCAGGGACCCCTTCAATGACTCAGGGCCTTTAATGACTCAGGGCCCCCTTTAATGACCGAGGGCCCCTTTAATGACTCAGGGCCCCTTTGTGGCCGAGGGCCCCTTCAGCAGCGTTATAGTTGATCACGGAGACAAAAACTGAAGAATGAAGTCCAGCAACTTTACTTTCCTTCTGTTGTGTTGTTCCTGTTTGTTTGTTTATGTTTGTGCTTGTTTGTTTATTTTAGGTTCTTTATGTTGTGTGTGTGTGTGTGTGTGTGTGTGTGTGTTGTTTTGAACCCACGAAATAAATTCAAATCCACTAATTTACCCACAAACGTTCAAAAGGTCAAAAGGTCACATGTTTAACCCCCAAAAGGTCAAAAGGTCACATATTTACCCACAAACGTTCAATAGGTCACATATTTTCCCACAAACGTTCAATAGGTCACATATTTAACCCCCCAAAGGGTCAAAAAGTCACATATTTAACCCCCAAAGGGTAAAAAAGTCACATATTTAACCCCCCCAAAAAGGTCAAAAGGTCACATATTTGTTAACCTTAAGAAAGCAAAAGTTCAGAATGTCAGGTGTTCACTACTACTACTTTCATATATGTGTGTGTGTGTGTGTGTGTGTGTGTGTGTGTGTGTGTGTGTGTTTGTTCCTTATCTTACCTACCATCATTTTATCATCAACACTTATAAGTCAGGTTAGGTTAAGTTAGGTTAGGTTTGGAATGGAATGCGGTGGTGGCTGAGTGAATACAACACTCATCTCCTGTCCTAAGGGTCACTGGTTCGATCCCGGGGCGTTTATATTTCACCATAGTTCTAAATAAACGGTTGAGTACAGTGTCTGTCTGTCTATCTGTCTGTCTGTCTGTCTGTCTGTCTGTCTGCCTGTCTGTAGTGAAGGTTTAGTGGACTGTGTGTTCTGTCTCTACTGGCAGGTGTATGGGACTTACCTTAACGTCATTTAGGTAGACTGAATGGAGAGATCTTTGATAATGGAGACAGAAATTGCCCTAAACTGCCCCATCCTATCCTATCTTGCCCCCACACTAACCCACTTTGTCCCATACCCCATCAAACCTCACCCACACCCCAACCTTGCCTCACCTTGCCCCATCTTGCCCCATCAATACCCAATCATTGCCCAATAGGTGGGGTGAGGGCTGGCTGGTTCTACCTGTTGAACTCACGTGATGAAAACCTGACCTGAAATATATTGCTGTATTAAAACTGAGAGGTGAGGGGAGGGGGGTGGGGGAGGGAGGGAGGGAGGGTGGGGGAGGAGGGTGAGAGGGAAGGAGGGAGGGGATAGGTGAGGGGAGAGAAGTGAGGAAGTGTGTGTGAGTTTGAGTTACTTAAGATAACGAGAACGAGTATGTATGTATGTATGTATGTATGTATGAATGAATGAATGAGTTACAGTAACACACGTGAGATAGGAGTGGAGGACCCACACCAAGGTGAGTGGAGTGAGTGTCTGTGTGTGTGTGTGAGAGTTACCTCGACCGTGAGAGGGAGGGTAGGGGGTGGTGGTTCATACGGGTAAAGTGGATCACCTTAGGTTAGGTTAGTTAGGTTAGGTAGGTTAGGCTTAGTAGACCAATTATCTTTGACGGGTAACGGTGGTTGAGTCAGTGAGGGGGGGAGGTGTGAGGGGGTAGGAGGGGAAGAGGGGGAGGGGAAGAGGGGGATGGTCCATTGAATAGATTATGGAGGAAAGTTTTCAGTAAGAGGGAGAAAGATTGGAAGGTTTTTGAGATGATGGATTAGTGAAGGTCTCTTAAAAAGTAATTAGTGGAAATAGTGCAATCTCTCTCTCTCTCAACTATTCTTTCCCATAAGCTAACAACACTGTCTGAGCTGTGGTGAGCCGCCGAGAGCTACTTTGCTAAATCACCCATTGACAGCTAATTGGTCGTTAAGGTTTGATTGGCATGTTGGGTATCAAACTAGCCAATCAGAGACAAGCAATAAATTGTTCAACTCTGTATATAGGTCGACTTGGTTAATCTCTGATCGTTGATTGGTCGAGGAGAAGGTATTGGGTATGGTGTGCTCTAGCCAATAGGGAGAGAGAGTTTTGTTATGGTTGTGTAGGGGTGGCTAACACACACACACACACACACGGAGATTTCAACGCCAAGGAAAGTAATGGAAGATAGAGCGTGGAAATACAGTATCTCTCTCTCAGTTTTACATTACTTTCAGCAGATATAATTAGCAGACACCGTTGTTATTATTATTATTATTATTATTATTATTATTATTATTATTGACCTTTGACCCAGCCAATTGTTCTTAGGAGAATGTCTATGACCTTCTCAAGTCACATGACCTCCAGCAGATGAACATAAGATTCCCGGAAAACTGTATGTCAAAATTTTCTTCCTAACTGGTGACGCATGTGGCTGACTCACTGTAGTTACTTCACCATGATGAGAGAGAGAGAGAGAGAGAGAGCACTATTTCCACTAATTACTTTTTAAGAGACCTTCACTAATCCATCATCTCTAAAACCTTCCAATCTTTCTCCCTCTTACTGAAAACTTTCCTCCATAATCCTCTAATTCTTCCATCACTACTACTACTACTACTACTACTACTACTACTACTACATATAATAGTGGTGGTGATGGTGATAATGGTAGTGATGGTAGTAGTGGTAGTATTAGTAGTGAGTCAGACCATATCGCCAACCACCACCTTCATCTACCAATAAAAACCACAATTACCAGGTTAACCTGTACTTAAGGGGCACCCCAACGACTTCCCCCTCCTGACGATACTAACAACCCTGCAGGTACCAGGTGTATACAATCTCTCATCATTGTATTCCTGCTAACTTAGGAGACAAACTTAGATGATGATGATGATGAAGGGGTGAAGGAGGGTTGGAGGAGGGGGGAGGTGTTGGGGATGATGAGGGGGAGGATAGTCTACCCTATACCCTTATAAAGGATGTGGACTCCTGTAGCCTTAGTAGCATGGTGTGGCTAAGGTAGAATTCCTAAGAAGAAAGTTGTAGTCGGGTGAGAGGTCCGACCTTGTGTGGAATTCCCCAGGTTGATGTCTTGCTCCTCGCTATTTCGTCTTCTACTCCTTGAGGTGATTTGACGCGTGCAGCCTGTCTTGCGACTGTTTGAGAGTTTAGGAATACAGTCTTTGGTGTAGTGTGGGGCTCGTGTAGGAGGCGAGAAGGCATACTTTATATTGGTGTTCCTAAAGTTGACGTCTTGGCTCCCTCACTGTTTCACCTTCTAAAACAAACTTA
>NW_024712526.1:11338421-11460921 GCF_018991925.1 Homarus americanus | reverse complement strand
TAGTATATAGTAACACCTAGTATATAGTAACACCTAGTATATAGTAACACCTAGTATATAATGGCACCTAGTATATATCACCTAGTATATAATCACCTAGTATATAAGCACTATATAACACCTAGTATATAGTAACACCTAGTATATAATGGCACTTAGTATAACACTAGTATATAGATATAACACCTAGTATATAATGGCACTTTAGTATAACACCTAGTATAGTAACACCTAGTATATAGGCACCTAGTATAACACCTAGTATATAGTAACACCTAGTATATAATGGCACTTAGTATAACACCTAGTATATAGTAACACCTAGTATATAATGGCACTTAGTATAACACCTAGTATATAGTAACACCTAGTATATAATGGCACTTAGTATAACACCTAGTATATAGTAACACCTAGTATATAATGGCACTTAGTATAACACCTAGTATATAGTAACACCTAGTATATAGTAACACCTAGTATATAATGGCACCTAGTATATAAGCACCTAGTATATATATGGCACCTAGTATATAATGGCACTAGTATAACACCTAGTATATAGTAACACCTAGTATATAGTAACACCTATTATATATAAACACCTAGTATATAGTAACACTTAGTATATAATGGCACTAGTATATAATGGCACCTAGTATAACACCTAGTATATAGTAACACCTAGTATATAACACTATTATATAGTAACACCTAGTATATAGTAACACCTAGTATATAGTAACACCAAGTATATAATGGCACTTAGTATATAATGGCACCGAGTATATAATGGCACCTAGTATAACACCAAGTATATAGTAACACCTAGTATATAATGGCACTTAGTATACCAAGTATATATAGTAACACCTAGTATAGTAACACCTAGTATATAATGGCACCTAGTATATAATGGCATTGTATAATGGCACCTAGTATATAATGGCACTTAGTATAACACCTAGTATATAGTAACACCTAGTATATAGTAACACCTATTATATAGTAACACCTAGTATATAGTAACACCTAGTATATAATGGCAACTAGTATATAATGGCACCTAGTATAACACCTAGTATATAGTAACACCTAGTATATAGTAACACCATATATAGTAAAACCTAGTATATAGTAACACCTAGTATATAGTAACACCAAGTATATAATGGCACCTAGTATATAATGGCACCGAGTATATAATGGCACTAGTATACCAAGTATATAGTAACACCTAGTATATAATGGCACTTAGTATAACACCAAGTATATAGTAACACCTAGTATATAGTGGCACCTAGTATAACACCTAGTATATAGTAACACCTAGTATATAATGGCACTTATAACACCAAGTATATAGTAACACCTAGTATATAATGGCACTTAGTATAACACCTAGTATATAATGGCACCTAGTATAACACCTAGTATATAATGGCACCTAGTATAACACTAGTATATAATGGCACCTTTAACACCTAGTATATAATGGCACCTAGTAACCACCTAGTATATAATGGCACCTAGTATATAATGGCACCTAGTATATAATGGCACCTAGTACATAATGGCATAGTATAACACCAAGTATATAGTAACACCTAGTATATAATGGCACCTAGTATAACACCTAGTATATAATATCCCTAGTATATAATGGCATAGTATAACACCTAGTATATAGTAACACCTAATATAATGGTAGTATAACACCTAGTATAACACCAAGTATAGTAACACCTAGTATATAATGGCACTTAGTATAACACCTAGTATATAGTAACACCTAGTATATAATGGCACTTGAAACACCAAGTATATAGTAACACCTAGTATATAATGGCACCTAGTATAACACCTAGTATATAGTAACACCTAGTATATAGTGACACTAGTATATAGTAACACCTAGTATATAGTGACACCTAGTATATAGTAACACCTAGTATATAATGGCACCTAGTATATAATGGCACCTAGTATATAGTAACACCTAGTATATAATGGCACCTGGTACTGGCACCCAGACTAGGAGACATTAGCCCTCACAGCTCTCCTAGTAAATACCACATAGGAGACGTAGATGGCAAAAAAGAGGAGATCGAGAGAGAGACCAAGGAGGAGACCTAGACGATTGACTCTCTGTGTAGGGGTTGAGGGAGGTACGACCCACCCTCCACACACACGACCTCCGGCACCTGGTAATATACGACCTCCTCCTCGACCTCCTCCTCCTCCTCGACCTCCTGTTGTTGTCTTCCTGTGTGTGGCGATGGACGACCTAGCCAGAGAGGTGACGGAGAGCAGGTCCTGCTGGAGGTGGAGGAAGAAGGAGGAAGCGAATAGGTGGAGGAAGATGGAAGAGGAGAAAGGGGAGAAGAGGAGGAGAGAGGAGAAAGGGAAGAGGAGGAGGAGGAAGAGAATGAACTGTTAGTGGTTTAGTTTTCATGGTTAACTATCTATCTATCTATCTATCCATTACACCTTGTCACACTTTAATTACTACCATCAATCCCCCTTTTACACTATTCTTGCTCTCTACACCCCAACACCCTCCAACACCCCCCAACACCCTCCAACACCCCCTACACCCCAACACCCTCCAACCTCCCTACCTCCAACACCCTCCAACACCCCACTACACCTCCAACACCTCCAATACCCCCTACACACCCTCCAACACCCTACTACACCTCCAACACCTCAACACCCTCCAACACCCCTCAACACCCTCCAACACCCTCCTACACCCCCAACACCCTCAACACCCCACTACACCTCCAACACCCTCCAATACCCCCCTACACACCCTCCAACACCCTCCAACACCCCTACACCCCCAACACCCTCAAATACCCCCCCCACACCCTCCAACACCCCACTACACCTCCAGCACCTCCAACACCCTCCAACACCCCACTACACCTCCAACACCCTCCAACACCCCTCTACACCCCTTACACCCCTACACCCCCACACACTCACCTGGTGGTTGGAGCGGTACACAGCAGTATGGACCACAGACACAAGGAACATCCTGGCGATGGTGTAGAAGAACCATACCTCGATGGCTTTAGAGCTGGCTGACTCAGGCAGTGTAGCGCTGGCCTGGGTGTACGGTACAGGTGTAAGTGTAGCTAATTACTGTATAAATCAATCACCCACCTCTCTCTAGTCACTCACTCACTCATCTCTTACCTGGTCACTCACTCACTCACTCACTCACTCACTCCTCATCGCTCACACCTAGTCACTCACTCATCTCTTACCTGGTCACTCACTCACTCACTCACTCCTCCTCCTCCTCCCTCACTCACTCATCTCTCACCTCCTAGTCACTCACTCACCCAGCACTCCCTATATTCACTCATCCACCTGGTCACTCAGCCACCTGGTCACTCAGCCACCTGGTCACTCACCTGGGCTAGGAGTGAGGCGAGGACAATGAGGCAGGAGAGAGTGACCATGACACGATCAGACACGGCGTGCACGGGGTAGGCCAGAGTGGTGGTGCCTATAATGAGTAGGATGAGGCAGGGGAAGTATGACGTCAGCATGTAGGAGCCGTACCATCTCTCCAGCAGGAACCTCACCTCTACCTGTAGGAGGGAGTGGGGAATTTACCTGTAGGAGGGAGAGAGTACCTGTGGGAGGAGAGAATCTTACCTGAAGGAACCTCACCTCTACCTGTTGGGGGGTGAAATTTACCTGTGGGGAGAGAAATTTACCTGTGGAGGGAGAGATCTTTACCTGAAGGAACCTCACCTCTACCTGTGGGAGGGTGAAATTTACCTGTGGGAGGGAGAGAAATTTGCCTGTGGGAGGGAGAGAATCTTACCTGAAGGAACCTCACCTCTACCTGTGGGAGGTGAGAGTTACCTGTGGGAGGAGAATTTACCTGTGGGAGGGAGAGAACTTACCTGAAGGAACCTCACCTCTTACCTGTAGGAGGGAGTGAAATTTACCTGTAGGAGGGGAAGTTTACCTGTAGGAGGGAGAATCTTACCTGAAGGAGAACCTCACCTGAGAATCTACTTACCTCTCCTCCTCCTCCTCCTCCTCCTCCTCCTCCTCCTCCTCCTCCTCCTCCTCCTCCTCCTCCTCCTTCCATCCTTCATCTTCCTCAACCCATTAAATAACCCAACACTTTCTTACTATAACTCACAAACTTTCTCTCCCTACCTTTCTAATTCACCTATTGATCTATGCTTCCTCCCCTCCCCTCCCCTCCTCCTCTTTCTCTTCCTCCTTCCCTTCCTTTACTACCACTTCCTCTTCCTTCTTTTTTCTCCTCCTTCTTCTCCTCCTCCACCACCACCTCCTTTTTCTTCTTCTTTGTCTTCTCCGCTTTCTCTACTTCTTCCTCCTCCTCTTTTCCTCCCATCCTCTTCCCAGTCTTAATTCCTCTCTCTTTTCGTCTCTATTTATCATATATTCTCCTTCTGTCTTTGTGGTGGCGATGAGGATTAGGTTAGGTTAGGTTAGGTTAGGTTAGGTTAGGTTGGTTGTAATGTTGTCTGTGGTCTGTGGTTGTTGCTGCACCTTCCTGTTTGTGGTTATGTGGTTGTGTTTACGACCCATAACACGTGTGTCGGGGAGCTCCTTGCCCTGAGGCGGTGGAGAAGGAGGGATGGAGGGAGGGAGGGAGAGAGATGGGAAGGGATTGAGGGAGGGACCACCACCACAAGAGCCTTCATACAGGTGCCTCCTCCCCTCCCTCACACAGGTAAACGGGATCAGTGTGAGACAGGATAGAGAACACCTGTTGTCTTAATGAGCTTACGAGATAAGGTGAGTTTATATTATGATTATTAGTTGTAGTAGTAATATACATACTACTACTACTACTACTATACTAACTTACGGTTATTACTTTTACTGTAATAACTGTTATCTATATATCTATCTATCTACCTGGCCATCTATCTACCTGTGTGGTGGACCGGGTCTTGAGTCTAACATTAGAGACGCCGTACAGTGCTGGCTGGGGTAAGGACTTATCTATGTGTAAGTCCTCGGGTCCCCAGCACGTGTTGCCGGTCAGCTCCACGCCCAGGGTCAAGGCCAAGCCACAGTCCTGCACGTCGAAGGGGTAGAGGGTGAGGTCGTAGGAGCAGGTTACGGTCAGGTCAAGGATGAGCTGCAGGTGGAGTCTGACATCTTTGCCGTCCTGTTTCAAGGCTGTGGTGAGATGAAGGTTGATGGTTAGGTTAGGTTAGGTTAGGTTAGGTGTTTGAGGTTGGGAGAGTTTATAGGGGTCTCTCTCTCTCTCTCTCTCTCTCTCTCTCTCTCTCTCTCTCTCTCTCTCTCTCTCTCTCTCTCTCTCTCTCACCTCTGGAACTGTTGACCACTGCTGGGTATCCTGAAGTCGACTGGGCGAAGAGGAACCTCATATCGTTGACTCCCTTCTGCAGGTTAACGTTGTTCTCGTACTTGGCTCCTATGAACACTATCTGGGGCGTCCAGATCATCCCCATGGCTTCGTCCAGTCGGGTCTTATTCGTGGCCATGTTGGTGAACGTGAGGCGACCATCTGTCAATACATGTCCACCTGTACTGTGATCCCCAGCTGGTTTTCTTTCATCTGTTGGTAAGGTTTAAGATGGGGGTTAACACCTTCTGAGTCTTGGGGTGGGTTAGGTTATCGTCTGGATCAGTGTTTTGTCTACCAGGAGGATTAATTGTTTACTAGGGAGGGAGAGGTAAACAGGTAAACTAAAGGTGTTACTCACATTTATGTCGTGGAGGTCAGTGATGTCGACCTTGAGGCTGACGGCAGTGTTGTCAGAGGGTGGCAGGAAGGAGCGGTAGTTGGCAGGTGGTGGTAGGAGGTAGCGGCAGTGATCCTCGTCAGAAGCGTCCTCACAGTCTGGCCACTTGTCACACCTCTTCTCCAGGGCCAGACACTCGCCGTTCCTGCAGGTGAACTCCTTGGCCAGGCAGGTGCTCAGCGTGACCAACATGGACTCCTCACCCGTGTTGGTCCATAGCTGCATACCCAAGATGGCGGACACCTGCCTGCCGTCCCTCACGCCCATCACACTCCCCACCAGGTTCCGGATGACGTAGGTGTTGTTCTCTGAGGTGAGGGAGTAACCCTTGTCACTCACCAACAGGTAGTTCTCCTTACCGTCGCCGTAGAACAGTTGTATCTCAACCTCCGTGTACAGCAGGTAGACGGACTGGTTGGCGGCGACGTAACACACGAAGTCTCTGGCCCAGGACTTACAGGGAGCGATCATGGGCATACTGCTGCCGTACCTCACGTCCTGCACACAACACTCCTCCTCGCCCACCACCCCGATCGCTGTGCGGTTGGTGGCGGTGCTCAGCCAGAAGAACATCTCGTTCCTGTTGCTGTACTCCGGGATGGTGTCCGCTATCTTGGTGAACTCCATGAAGGTGGTAGGGGCAGGTAGTGACCCCCCCAGCTTGGCACACAGAGCCTCGGCGTCCCCGTACCTGGTGTAGGCCGGGTAGGTGACCACCAGAGTCTCGTCGTCCCAACACAGAGTCTGCCGTTTGATGCCCCTGAGCACCACAGCCTCCGTCGTGTACAACAGCTTGATCTCGTCCCCTTTAGGAACCTTCTCATTACACGTCCTCAGGGCTGCCAACTCCGCCACCGTCAAGATCTTCTTATAGAGCCTCGGGTCAGCGATCCTTCCTACAGGAGAGTCGAACTTAGAGTCCAGCCCACCGAGTATGATAAGCGGGACGCCTGTAAAGTTCTCCCCCACCTGCGTCACGGTCCTGTTCAACATGGCGACGATGGCTTTACTGTTTCTCTTCGATCTGTCTTCATAATGTTCGTCGATAACCGGGTAGTTAGTGCTGGAGAAGGATCGCCCGTCCAGGACAAGCTGTACCTTGAGTGTGTGGTGGCGGATGACACACACTTGGTGCCACTCCCGAGGTGTTAAGTCGAAGTCATACACGTCGATCAACTGTTGCTCCGTCCGTACTGAGATCATTGTCCCCGACCCTGTAAGGTGGTACTGGTGAGTCTCTCTCTCTCTCTCTCTCTCTCTCTCTCTCTCTCTCTCTCTCTCTCTCTCTCTCTCTCTCTCTCTCTCTCTCTCTCTCTCTCTCTCTCTCTCTCTCTCTCTCTCTTTACTCACGGGTGACCAGGATGACGCAGAGCCCTGAAGTAAGACAGTATCCTGGCGGCGGCCGTCTTGAGTGATGCCTTCAGCCACATACAGATGGTGAGGGGCGACTGGGGTGTGACGTCCGCCCCGCCCCGCCCCACTGCCCGCCCATAACACCCAGCGGAAACACCACCTCCCACACATCTCCTGACGAAGGTAAAGGGATGGGGGGAAGGGTTAGTGGTTGTCGTTCACTGTTCACACTTCCTCCTTCTGCTACTCTTCTTTCCTCCTCCTCCTTCTCCTCCTCCTCCTGGCGAAGATAGAGCAAGAGTTAGTGGTAGTCTTTCATTGAGAGATAGAGAGGAAGGAAGGAAGGAAGAGAGGAAGGAAAGGAGAAGGGAGTTCGTGTGGGTCATATCAGTAGCTGCTTCCGGAAGACAGACCAACAGACAGACAGACAGACAGACAGACAGGTAGGGCGTGTTTCTCCTAACTAATTCTCCCAAATGCATGTACGTGAGATTTCTCCTTCGACACCTCCTATTACAACTGGGGCCTATTACAACTGGGGCCACAACTGGGGTCTATTACAACTGGGGCCTATTACAACTGGGGTCTATTACAACTGGGGCCTATTACAACTGGGGCCTATTACAACTGGGGCCTATATAACTGGGGTCTATTACAACTGGGGCCTATTACAACTGGGGCCTATTACAACTGGGGCCTATTACAACTGGGGCCTATTACAACTGGGGTCTACTTGAGTAGATATGTTTGGCGACACACAGACGACAGACAGCACTGAGGCGACACACAGGCGGGTAGTGTCTAGTGTTCCTTGAATGTTAACTGCATCTAAATGTGTTTACCCGGGGCCATGTTCAGAGAGTTCCGTATGATCGACCTAACCTAACTTAACCTAACCTAACCTAAACTACACCAACTCCAACCTAACTTAACCTAAACCACACTAACCTAACCTAACTTAACCTAAACTACACTAACCTAAACTACAGTAACCTAACCTAACTTAACCTAAACTACACTAACCTAACTTAACCTAAACTACAGTAACCTAACCTAACTTAAACTACACTAACCTAACCTAACCTAACCTGCAGCAGACACACTCACCTCCATCCTCAGAAGAAGCTGCTCTGCTACCCACAGTCAGCAGAGACAGTAGGAGGAACAGCAGGAAGAGGGGCAGGTTATTGGACTCCCTTACGACCCTCTCCTTCGTCAGACAGTTCTTCACCATCGCCTCTTGAGACAGTTGCCTACAGTACACTCACCTGTTATACACCCTGTCTCTTGGTCAGTATACTCTCGGGGTGTATACTGTATAAGTCACGTCATGTGTGCGGTGGTTGTGTGGTTACAACGCTCTTTTTTTTGTAGAGAGTAGTTGGTTCGATCACAGGTTACCTACATTTACAGTTGAGGAAGTAGGTGGTCGAGTATAGTATCGGCCTCGGTGCCTTCCTGGTGTCCTCAAGGATCACTCCCCCCAGATCCTTATAGGTCAATATAGGATTTTTTTTAATATATTAGGATTTGTTTCAGATTATAAATTCTTTTTTTTTTTACTAATTTCTTTCATTGGCTGGTTATTTTTGTTTGTTTTTTCGGATTTAATTTAGATCAATAACCTTTTTCAACCTTTTGGGGATTGTTTGTTTTGTTTCATCCACATCACTAGTACACTTTCTATCACTTCATGGCGTTAATCGATATTTTTCACGTTTTTTCTAGATTTACTTCACCTTATGAGTCAAAGTCTTTTTCAATAGCTTTTCTTTCAACCTTTTCTTTTATATTGTGGTTATTAATATCTAAGTTACTTTTCCTCGTGACAGACAGACACACACAGACAGGTTCTCTACTCCATGGTGACCTGACCTGATATGACCTACAGGGCTGTATAGATGGCTGTTGGAGAGGTATGCGCAGTTACAGTAGGTCACACACACACACACACACACACACACACACACACACCTGAAGAACCAATAAACAGTCATTTCTCTCTCCTCCTCGCTTATGATTGGTCAAGAATGGGATGGTATATTTACAAGGCTCGTCCTCCTGAACTCAATAACAGGCAATGATTAACTGTGTTTGTTAAGAAATAGCTTCAGAGAATTACTGATTACTGAAGGAGGTGTAGACGAAGAAGAAGAACAACAACAACAACAAGAACAAGAAGAACAAGAACAAGAACAAGAACAAGAAGAAGAATCAGTTTGTTGTGAAAAGTAACACCACACACACACACACACACACACACACACACACACACACACACACACACACACACGTTTTGACTAATTCATTTTGACAAGTGACGAATGGTTATGACAAGAGTGAGTGTTTTACAAGGTGGTTCGGTCATTAAAGATGGTTCTAAATGCCATCTAAATGACCCCTGAACAGATGGTTAGGACAGAGATAAACCCTCCAGTGGTATAATTATAACCATCTGTCTGTCACGTTACCAACCATCTGTCTGTCACGTTACCAACCATCTGTCACAAGAACTGAATTCCTCTCCAACTAGATCCAGGTATTTTAATTAGGAAATAATACAGTACCTATATTTATCCTTCTTCCTCTTCCTCCTCTCCTCCTTCTTCCTCTTTCTTCCTCTTCCTCCTCCTCTTCTTCCTTCGTCCTCCCCTCTCCCTCTCCCTCCCTCTCCCTCTCCCCTCTCCTCCCTCCCTCTCTCAGTCTTATTTACCTTTGGAATGTGTTTGTATTAAGAGAGGTTAGTCAATACAGGTAGAGGAACAATTAAGGTAATATCGCCAGGTGACAATCGTTGGCCCGGGGTGAGAGGAGGAGGTGGTGGCTCATTTGTACCTGTCGCGGCTCTCTCTCTCTCTCTCTCTCTCTCTCTCTCTCTCTCTCTCTCTCTCCCATGTGTTTTCAATCTGTACCTCTCGCGGTTGTAGATGTTGTAGTAGTGGTTGTTGTTGTAGTAGTAGTAGTGGTTGTTGTTGTTGTAGTAGTGATTGTTGTTGTAGATGTTGTGATAATGGTTGTTGTTGTTGTAGTAGTGGTGTTGTTGTAGATGTTGTGATAATGGTTGTTGTTGTAGTAGTAGTGGTTGTTGTTGTAGATGTTGTGATAATTGTTGTTGTTGTAGTAGTGGTTGTTGTTGTAGATGTTGTGATAATGTTGTTGTGTTGTAGTAGTGGTTGGGAGGCTCGAAGTGCCTTGTTAATTACAATCTGTCTCACGGGTTCAATTATCCTTTTAAAAGTAGTTCAGTATGACAGCAGTGTGTGTGTGTGTGTCTTCCTCAGTTGTTCTTGTTAGTTCAAACTACCACAATAACTACCACTACCACAAACACTACTACTACCACAACCACAACTACTACCACTCACCACAACTACTACCACCAACCACAACCACTACCACCACTACCACTACCACAACTACTACCACTACCACAACTACTACCACTACCACAACTACTACCACAACCACAACTACTACCACTACTACAACTACTACCACAACCACTACTACAACTACAACCACTACCACTACTACCACTACCACAACTACCACACTACCACAACTACTGCCACAACCACAACTACCACCACCACCACAACTACTACCACAAACCACAACTACTACCACTACCACTAACCACTACCACAACCACAACTACTACCACAACTACTACCACACACACACAACTACTACCACCCATACAACTACTACCCACAACCACAACTACTACCACCACAACCACTACCACAACTCTACCACTACCACCCACTACTACTACAACTACTACCACAACCACAACTACTACCACTACTACCACTACCACAACTACTACCACTACCACAACCTACCACTACCACCTCCACTACCACCACTACCACTACCACAACTACTACCACAACACAACTACTACCACTACTACCACTACCATATCCACTACCCACAACTACTACCACTACCACAACTACCCACCACTACCACTACCTATGCCACACCTGAACAGAATAGCCATGGAAACTTTTAATGCGAGTTTACATATTTTCCCCCCCTCCTAACACCCCCACCTCCTGATCCCCCACACCTCCTAACACCCTCCTGACCCCACCCCCTCCTAACACCTCCTGACCCCCCCACCCCCTCCTGACCCCCACACCCCCTCCTAACACCCCCACCTCCTCCTGACCCTCCACCCCTCCCTAACACCTCCTCCTGACCCCCACCCCTCCTCAGACCCCCACCCCCTCCTGACCCCCCCCTCCTAACCACCCCACCCCCTCCCTAACCACCCCACGCCCCCACACGGTAAACAGACACTCACCTTCTGTTTACTGTTGACTCATTAACAGGTAAATAGTGTTGGTTCATTATGGGATTATTATAGTGAAGTGACCACCCTCCTCTCCTCCTCCTCCCTCTCCTCCTTCTTCTTCTTCTTCTTCTTCTTCTTCTTCTTCTTCTTCTTATATATTATTATTATTATTATTATTATTATTATTATTATTATATTCTCTTAGCTATCAATAACATTGTTCCTTTGTTGCATAAGGCGAATAAACGAACAAACAGACAGACACGGACAGACAAACACAGACAGACACGGACAGACAAACACAGACAGACACGGACAGACACGGACAGACAAACACGAACAGACACGGACAGACAGACACGGACAGACAAACACAGACAGACACGGACAGACACAAAAACACAGTTATATACACATACAGACAGACACAGACACGGACACGGACGGGTGGGGCAGTGAGTTGCAGTCATAACTACTGGCGCGGACTGTGCTTGTTAATGAGGTGTGATGGTAGTTGTCGGTATGTAATTACCCTCGTCCGGTGTATGTTATTGTGGTAGTTCAAGTTGATAACGACCATTAAGTTGTTCATTATAACGACCATTAGAGGTAGTTGCTCATTATAACGACCATTAGAGTAGTTGTTCATTATAACGACCATTAGAGTAGTTGTTCATTATAACGACCATTAGAGGTGGTTGCTCATTATAACGACCATTAGAGTAGTTGCTCATTATAACGACCATTAGAGGCAGTTGTTCATTATGACGACCAGCAGAGGTAGTTGTTCATTGTAACGACCATTAGAGGTAGTTGTTCATTATAACGACCATTAATAGGTAGATGTGTGTGTGTGTTCAGATACAATTATACATTCTCTGCGGGTATGTACTTGTATAACCCTTTGAGGACGATGGTTTAACCTGTAACCCTTTGATGATGATGGTTTAACCTGTAACCCTTTGAGGACGATGGTTTAACCTGTAACCCTTTGATGATGATGGTTTAACCTGTAACCCTTTGAGGACGATGGTTTAACCTGTAACCCTTTGAGGACGATGGTTTAACCTGCAACCCTTTGAGGACGATGGTTTAACCTGTAACCCTTTGATGATGATGGTTTAACCTACGACCTCAAAGGGTTACAGGTCAAACCATCACCATAAAAGGGTTAAAGTTAGTCAAAATTCGGTCTAGGTCGACATTGCATCATGTGGAGGTGTAGGTCCTGCCCCGGCGGGTGCCCAGCGATGAGTGAGGCTGGGTGACTCTCATACCTCCGCCCACCTGCAGGAGACCCCATTCCAGCGCCCTCCCCCCTGCCAGCCGCACGAACCTTACAGGAATTGTTTAGATAACAGGAGATTTTCTTCCACTTTCTAACCGTTCCTAACATGCACTGCCTGATATCCAAGCCAGCCGGTGCATGAGGCCGGCTGGAAAAGTCCTCTTCGTTGGCGATTTTAAGGAGAAGAAATTCGGGTTATCGGTACGGTATCGTCGGGTAACGGTCGGCATCCATCCCGGGCATGCGCAGATGAACCATCGGGGGCCTTCACTTTATTTTCGATGACGTCACCGGCATCCTCGCATCTCAGTGGCCAATCGGCGCCGCTTAACCTTGAGTCAACATTTTTATGATTCCTTTTTCACATGGGCTGAAGCAGCGGGTCCGCACGCTGAAAGTAGGAGGGTATATAAGACCCAGAGAGACGCGCTGCCCAGCTACTTCCCGCCCAACACACACCACAGTGAGCCAAGTGTTCTGGTCGCTTCACAAGGTGAGAGAGGCGCCATTTACACCACACAAAAAAAAATATATTGACTTCAAAACTCCGCCCGCCATTTCAGGACAACGTTACGTGACCCGGGATTTTATATCTATTATTTATATATATATATATATGTGTGTGTGTTTGTGTAGACTACATATATATATTTATTTATCTATTTGTGATTGTTTTTGTTGTTGCAATGGAAATTTGACCCGTCTATTGGAGTAACCTGATATTGGTAATGAAGAAAGTTCACACAGAGAGAGATAGATATAGAGATAGCGAGAGATAGAGAGATAGCTCGAGCGAGAGAGAACACCAGTGCATTCGTTAATCATCATCGTACATCAGCAGTGAACAAAACAGAACAGTGATGCCAATGTTCTTACCTATTCAACCTTATCATCAAAGAACACCAGAAGAAAAGAACATAGTGAACATATTTTTTTTTGGGGGGGTGATATTCTATTATTATTCTTTTTGACTCTTTAATAAACGTCTTAGAAACTTGACGTTATTGGCAGGTTATGTAGTTTGCAGCAGCCAGTGACTCGATCAGTAAAAGGTGGAGGGTGGTGGAGTGAAAGTAATAATATGGCAACACTGCTTACTCCTGCCACTGACCAAAGACATTTTATTTATATTCTTGCCAAAGTGTTGTGTGTGTGTAGGGGGGGGGTTATGGGGTGAGGTCTTAGAAGGGGGGGGGTTAAAAGTGTTATAGATCCGGAAGGGGGGGTTGTGGGTTGTTAATTATAGCCAGAAGAAAGTTATAATTAGTTGACTCGCTCATCATTATATGAAAAAAAAGCTCTTTACAAAAATTGCCTCAAGCGGCGTCAAGTCAGCTCTAAAACTTTCCAGCTCTTCCTCGTCACCAGTCAGACCTGAACCTATAAAACTTTAAGCTGAAAACTGAGTCAGTTTAGAGCCGCTTCAGTTTAGAGTTGAGTCAATTAAGAGCCGAGTCAGTTAAGAGTTGAGTCAGTTAAGAGCCGAGTCAGTTAAGAGTTAAGTCAGTTAAGAGCCGAGTCAGTTAAGAGTTGAGTCAGTTTAGAGCCGAGTCAGTTTAGTCCTGAGTCAGTTAAGAGCTGAATCAGTTTATAGTCGAGTCAGTTAAGAGCCGAGGAGTCAGTTTATAGCCTAGTCAGTTTCCAGCCGGGTCAGCTTAGAGCCGAGTCAGTTTTAGAGTTGAATCAGTTTAAGAGCCGAGTCAGTTTATTGCCAAGTCAGTTTAGAGCTGACCTGAAGCACTTAACGCTCTCGTTCAGTGAGTGTTGTTAAAACAGTAATAGTTGTCCAGTTGTAAAGTGTTTAAGTGACCTGACCTGACCTGACCTCACTCTTACCCTGCCCTCTCGCTCTTACCCTGACCTCCTGACTCTTACCCTGCCCTCACAACTCTTACCCTGCCCTCACAACTCTTACCCTGACCTCCACAACCTCTTACCTCTGCCCTCCTACACTCCCACCCTGCCCTCACCTCTTACCCTGCCCTCACAACTCTTACCCTGCCCTCACAACTCTTACCCTGCCCCTCACAACTCTTACCCTGCCCTCACAACTCTTACCCTGCCCTCCCACAACTCTTGCCTAGCCCTCACAACTCTTACCCAGCCCTCACACCTTTACCTGCCCTCACAACTCTTGCCCAGCCCTCAAACTCCTCCTTTGCCCCCTTAACCCCGTCTTCCCCCCCTTGCACCTGTCCAGACATCTTTACCTGGTGAAGGTGAGCAGAAATCCGTTAACTTAATCTATACTTAAAGTGAAGAGTTGACCAGCGTTAAGTGTGTAGCCTGCCTTTGCCTGAATAAAACAGGCTGTGCCGCCATTACAACTACGATCCTAACTACCACCTACAACTACTACCATCACTACTACTACACGCCATTACCTACTACCACCTACCACCACCACCACCACCACCCTACTCACCACTACTACCACCACACCACCACTACCACTACCACCACCACTACTACCACCACCACTACTACCACCACCACTACCACCACTACCACCACCACCACTACCACCACCACCACTACCACTACTACCACACCACCACCACTACCACCACCACCACTACCACTACTACCACCACCACCACTACCACCACCACCACCACCACACTCCACTACTACCACCACCACTACCACCACCACCACTACCCACCACCACTACCACCACCACCCACCACCACCACCACCACCACCACACCCACCACCACCACACCACTACCACCCACCACTACCACCACCACCACACCACCACACCACTACCCACCACCACCACCACCCACACCCACCACTACCCACCACCACCACCACCACCCACTACCACCACCACCACTACTACCACCACCACCACAGTCATCTAACTAATATCACCAGTCACCTTTACATTGTTATCTTAATTGTATCTGTGTTGGTCGTTATCTTATTTCTGGTTCTTCTTCCATTCTTCCATTCTCTTCTCCTCTCCACGCCCCTCTTCTTCTTGTCTTATTATTCATCTTTCTTTCTTCTTCTTCTTCTTTATTCTGTTTCTCTTCCTCATTCCTCTTATTCCTTATTTATTTCCATATTCCTTCATCCCATAGCCTTCTTTTGACATTCCTTTCAGAAGACTAAGAATCCATCCTTCCATGTTCCAATAACGGGTCTCTCTCTCTCTCTCTCTCTCTCTCTCTCTCTCTCTCTCTCTCTCTCTCTCTCTCTCTCTCTCTCTCTGTCATTTAACTTAATTTCGTATCACTTTCCACCTTTATCGTTATTATCGCCTTGTCCGGCTCTTTATTACGTAATGGATGACGTTATTGAGGCCGGAATGACGTGTCGTAATGTTGACATGACTCGTAATGTTAACATGACTCGTAATCCCGCCAAAAGGTAAATATTTGTACAGTACCTACCTTACCTTACCTTACCTACCTACCTACCTACCTACCTACCTACCTACCTACCTACCTGCCTGCCTGCCTACCTACCTACACCTAAAGCCTTACCTAAATCACCTGTCTTAATATTCTTACTTATATTTTTTTCACTCGTCCCATAAAGCTGCTCTATCCTCCCCAAATTCCCTTACCTTAAGCTTCTTCACTAAATATTACCCTAAAAATATTTCAATCTTTCATTTTATCATTGAGTAAAATCCTTAAGATAAACCACTCTCTTTTTTAAGCTTTCTTTTGGTGTATCTTAACTTTAAAGCTTAAGATAAAGCTTTGAAGATCTAAAACAAACCTTTACCTAAAATGTATGGTTTAATCTCTCTCTCTCTCTCTCTCTCTCTCTCTCTCTCTCTCTCTCTCTCTCTCTCATTTCCCTCTGTCTTTAACCATTCTCCCCCTCCTTCCCTCTCCTCCTCTCCCCTTCCCTACCCCCCTCCCCTCTTCCGTGAAAGTTTCAAGAGTCTGGCCAGGGCATCCTTCTACAGGGGGTGGGAGAATGTGTGGTGTGTGTGTGTGTGTGTGTGTTTGTGTGTGTGTGTGTGTTATTACAATATATTGGGTATGTAGTTTGCCAGTCTCTCTCTCTCTCTCTCTCTCTCTCTCTCTCTCTCTCTCTCTCTCTCTCTCTCTCTCTCTCTCTCTCTGCATAAGTATAAATTGATAGATAGATGCACAGGTAGATAGATCAGATTAGAGAGAGTGAAAGATAGAAGATAGAGGAAAGACTCATCAATTTATCAGGTAATTATCAATTAATTGTGCTTTCACAACAATGTTAATTACTAATTTGTGAAACTCATTACATGACCTCTACCTGTGTCTGTGTGTGTGTGTGTGTGTGTGTGTGTGTGTGTGTGTGTGTGTGTGTGTGTGTGAAAGAAGTTTACTAATATGTCAGTAGTGTGGATTTGGTTAGGTCAGGTTAGGTTAGAGTAGGTCTTCATCTAATCCTTCAGAGGTTAGATTGGGTATTGGGTCTAATCCCTTGAGACGTTGGATTGGCTACTCATAATACCTGAAGACAGTGACTGGCTAATTCTCACCGGGTGGTAGTTAGGATGATTACCAAGACAGTCTTCAGGTCTCTCGTCCACTGTGTTATTATGATCAATTGTATTTGACTTTTTACTTTAATTATCTGTTTCTTCTTCTTCTTCTTCTTCTCTTTTATTTCTTGTTCTAATTCTCTTTTATTTGTTGGTCTTCTTATTTATTTCTTCTTTTTTCCTTTGTCTTCCTCCTCCTCTGCCAAACTGACTTGGTCTTCCTTCTTCTCCTCCTTCTCTACCTCATTCCTAACCCAACGTAACCCAACCCTAACCCTAACCTAACCTAACTTCTTCCTAACCTAACCTAACCACCATTAACACCACAACAACCTTTCAATATCTTCACTAACACACACAAAACAGAGACCCCCACACACACACTATTAGAGAACCATAGCTAGAGAGAACCAAAAGGTCTCAGAGAACGAATAAGAGAACCATTTGGAACGAGAAAGAGGTCGAACCAAGGTACTGATAAGAAAGGGAGTATTCATCAAGCTCCGGTGGTCAGTTTCTCCCGGAATTCGTCGTATTTATTTACTATGTGGCAACTTTATGAGGGCAGGGCAGGGCTAGTTGCCATGTCACGCCAGCTGAGTTGATTTAGTGTTAAATTTCTCTTCTGGGGGGGGGGATATTTTGATAGAATTATTTAATATTGTTGTAAGTTATTATTATTGTTATTATTAGTTGTGTTGTTTAAGTTTGTTATGGGTTAAAGACACGAAATAATAATAGTAATAATAATAATAATAATAATAATAATAATAACAGCGGTTGGGTAAAATTGTGTAAAATATTTATTACAACGAAATAAAGTTACACAATTAATTTGGTTTTGTTAACAGATATGTACAGTATAATACACACACACACACACACACACACACACACACACACACAAAATCCATCTCTCATAATTATCAAAACTTTATAGACCCCAAAAATTTATTAATATTTATGCTTCACTGGGTGTGTGTGTGTGTGTCTCTCTCTCTCTCTCTCTCTCTCTCTTTCTTTGTGTCCAACTTATTATCTATCAATCTCTCAGTGAGGTTAAGGAAGGTCGCCTAGGTCATGACCTTATAAAAATTATATTGCTTCTTGAAGAGACATTATGGGTAGTGGTCGGGGTGGGAGTGATGGTGGTAGTGAGAGTGGTGGTAGTGAGAGTGGTGGTGGTGGTAGGAGTGGTGGTAGTGGTAGGATCGGGTGGTAATAATAATGGTTGTGGTGGTTGGATTGGATTGTTGTTGTTTGGGATGGTAGGAGGCTGGTAGCAGATGGAAGTTTACTGGTAGTGGTGATGGTATTGGTGATAGTAGTAGTAGTAGTAGTAGTAGTACTTGAATTTCACTAATACATACATCAACAATAACAAAATAAATTCAAAATAACTAACATATAAACATTTAAAAACAAAAGCAATAAACACCAAAACAAATTCGAATCAATGTTTACGTTTGTGTTTTTAGAATGAGATTACGATCGATCCGTGAATGAACCTCGTGAACACCTGAGGAATTTTATGAATGGGGTAAAGTACTACGTTTACTATTGTTTACAAACATTACGAGGGTTGCCAGAAGTCACTTGTTATTTGGTATAATTTTTTCTGTCCTGCTCTGTGTCTCGTCTTTATTTATTTGTATTTATTTTTGTTGTTGTTGGTGGTGTTTCTTCTTTTTCTTCTTCGTCTTCTCCTTCTCTTCTTCCTCTCTTCATTCCCCATATCTCTCTCCCTTCCTCCTCTATCTCCCCTCCCCCTCCCCCTCTCCCCCTCCCCCCTTCACCACATTACGACAGTGTTGGTCTGCCGCGGGTGAAGCAACGCTGGTCTTACACATCTGAACCAACCACAACCTATTCTGACCCTATTGGACCTAGCACACAGAGGTCATATTGGCCCACACCTCGAAAGTACCCATGATAGAGGTAAGGGGAGGGGTAGGGGGGGAGGGGAGGGGGGGGGTAGGAGGGAAGGGGGTGACTTAGCATTTGGCAGGTGAGAGAAGAGAGGCGTTGTTGTTGCTTGTTTATTCTGTTTGTTTTATTATCATTATTATTATCATTATTATTATCATTATTATTGTCATTATTATTGTCATTATTAGGAATTATTTTCATCATTAATCAGTATTATCTCTATCACTACCACTACTACCATCAACACACACACACACACTATATAATCCAGGGGCTGTAATTAAAGCCTCCCGGCGTAGTTATCAGTGGAGTGGTCCAGTTAAGGAGGAATGAATTATTATTACTATACCTTTACCAAAATCATTACTGGGGAAAGAAAGAAGTAGTGGTTTATTTCTTGTCTCTCTCTCTCTCTCTCTCTCTCTCTCTCTCTCTCTCTCTCTCTCTCTCTCTCTCTCTCTCTCTCTCTCTCTCTCTACATTTTCCATTTCTCTCCTCATTTTGTATTTTTTTCCTTTATTCATTTTACATTATTATTATTATTATTATTATTATCATCATTAACTCCTGTCTCTCCCCACACAGGTAAGAGTTGCCTGACATTCCTACATCAGATCCTCATAATACTGTGAGTGTAGAATGACTTAGTAGTTATTTAACACTATAATATAAACCGTATATACGCTCCTTGTTCACACGTTGAGGTTCAGGGTTCGATTACCGACTAGTGGGGTATTTAATTTATATATGTATACCTGTCTATTAATTGTAATATCACACCTGTAGAATTTAAAAGGTCTCAGTTACTTGTAGACCCCAACCTAACACACACACACACACACACACACACACACACACACACACACACACACACATTCCCTCACATCTCTCTTGGTCGTGTAGATGACCGCCGTATAACACTTTCTTGCCTCTCACACGTTGTTTTCACTACTCAAAGCTTCACATTAAACTGCTTCGATTTTTTTTTTCAGTTTTCCTGTTTGAATATTTATATAACTTGTCTTTATAATTTCACTGTTTTGTTGTTGGTGTTAGTAGTAGTAGGAATAGTAGTAGTAGGAGTGGGAGGAGGAGGAGTAGTAGTAGTAGTAGTAGTAGTAAGAATAGTAGGAGGAGGAGGAAGACTGATTCATATCCCAAATACAACAACACAGATTCGAACTTAATATGCAAATCCATGACTCAGACGGCTGATTGTATCATTCCCACGTCTCGGGTCCTCAAACTGGCGCAGACGAATCTTAAACAGGCTTCAAGGAACTATAAACCCAGCAGTTGAGATGAGCCTGTATACCAAACCAGTCATCTGAACCAGTCATCTGAACCAGTCATTCGAGCCAGTCATTCGAACCAGACGAATCATAAAACTAGCTCAGAAAGATAAAGATTCGTTTTTATTGACTATTTGCCACACCTGATTCGAATCGTTTCATGAGTGAGTTCCTGTGAGCTAGAAAGACGTGTTGGGTCGAGCGGTGTGTCGGAACGTCTCGAAGCAGTCAGGAGTTGATTTACCTTTCGAGCAATTATTCTTGTGTAATTCGACCCGGGCTGTGTGTGTGTGTGTGTATGTGTGTGTGTGTGTATGTGTATATGTGTGTGTACCTGTGTGAATCCACGAACGACACATTATGAATCCGGGTCGAAAGTAAAAGAAAACATCAGAAAACTAGAAACTCTCTGGATTTGTATATCAGGATCACATTTGTTGTTGTTTATTTAGTTGTTTGTTGTTTGGTTGGTTTCATTTACCTGTTTATGTTTGTTTGTTTTTGTATATTTTTTATTCTCTTACTTTATATTTGTTTATCCTCGCACTAAAACGCTTACGACAGGTTTAGCGATCGACTGTAGTTTGTGTCTGTGTGTGTTTGTCTGTGTGGACGTGAAAGTTGCGACCGGCCTTCGTACGGCACACACACACACACACACACACACACACACACACACACTTCAGAGAGGAAGGGAGAAAATCAGAGAAGGGGAGATAGAGGGAGGAAGGGAGGTGGAGATAATGAAGCAGATGGCTGAGTGCCAGTGAAGGGAAGGCTGTAGTCTCTCTCTCTCTCTCTCTCTCTCTCTCTCTCTCTCTCTCTCTCTCTCGTCTTATTTTACTTAACCTTTCTATTTATTGTTGTACTTTCAAACCTTCTTCTTCTTCTTCTTCCTCACTTACGCCTTTACCATTGTCTGTGTTTACTTTTTTCCTTTTGTTTACTTTTCCTCAGGTGTTTAATTAACCAAGAGGTAATTTGCGTTTTTATCATCTCTCTCCTTCTCTCCCTTCCCTCCTCTCCTTCATTTCTTTCCCTACTCTCCCTTTCCTCCTTCAATTCTTTCCCTCCTCCCTTCCATTCTTAATAATATCCCTTCTCTCTCATCTCTCCCTTCTTTCTGTATCTCCCTTCCCTTCTCCCTTCCCCTCTCCCTCTCTCCCTCTCCTCTCTCCTCCCTCCCCTCCCCTCTCCCTCCCCTCTCCCTCTCCCTCCCACTCTCCCCTCTCTCCCCTCCCTCTCCTACCACCAGACAATGAACGTTCCATTATTTTCACCACAAACCGTCGCTATTTCCGTCACTTTCTCCACTTGTCTTCCCTCCATGATCATCGACGGCGGCCATATTGTCGACATTCACGAACGACCACAATTATTATTTCTTATTTTTATTCATCATCAAATAAAACCCTGTCTGTCTGTCTGTCAAAATCACCTTCAATAGACACTAGAGTAATTATGGGTAATTATCAAGAGGATGTAATGATGTCTTTTTAGAGAAACAAGCGTATCCGTATAAGAAGTGTGAGGGAACATTACGTCATTGACTAAAATTCATCTCTCGCTCGTGACGTCACTCCTCTTCGTCCCTCACCTCTCTGCCCCTTCCTCTCTCTCTCCTCCACTTCGTTTCGGACAAAGACGGACCTTTCTTTTTTCTCTATCTTTTCTTCTTTTTTTTTTTGCTATTTATTGAAAGTTTCGCTGTTAAATCATCCCGGTATGTCCAATACACCTTAGTGCCAGACGCCCGG
Organism: Homarus americanus; assembly: GCF_018991925.1. Lineage (NCBI taxonomy): Eukaryota > Metazoa > Arthropoda > Malacostraca > Decapoda > Nephropidae > Homarus > Homarus americanus. Next base: position 11,438,727 of record NW_024712526.1, on the reverse strand, counting down.
GAGTGTCAAGAGGAGGAGGATGATGGCGTGAAGTGTCGTGTTGGAACTGGATAACTAAACTATACCTTGTGTTTACGTTGGCGAGTGTTATGAGAGAGAGAGAGAGAGAGAGAATTAATTTATTATTGATTTCTCTATTTAATTACCTGTCTATTCATCGTGTTAAGGTATTTGAATCCTTGGGCTTGATGTTTCGAACCTAACTCCTTGACCCAGAGACGGAGGTTTGATGCTTCTCAGTAACCAATTTTAACCTCTTTAATTCTCTCTTTTATTTCCCCTTTTTTATCTTATATTTACATTCCATTTCTCTCTCTCTCTCTCTTCCACTTTTCTCATTTTCATGTTTCGTTTCCTTTTTTTTTGCTGTTTTCTTTCTCCTGTCATCGTAATTTGTATACTTTCTCCTCTTTTATTCTCCTTCTTCTGTGTATTTTCCATCTCCTCTTCTTCCTCCTCCTTCTTCTTTTCCCGTCTTTCTTCTCTTCCTCCTCCACTATGTCCATATTCTCTTTCTTCTTCTCTGTCACTCATCCTTCCCCTCCTTCCCTTTCCCCTCCGCTCTCCCCCTCCCTCCACTCTCATAGCTTCTCCCTCCCCAACCCTCTTCCCCACCCTTCCCTCCACCCCCCTACCCTTCCTTCCATCCCCTACCCTTCCCTTCACCCCCCCTTCTCCCCCCCATGGCCAACCGCAGAGGGCAGAGATGGGAATTAATCTTTGACAGACAGACAGATGGACAGGAAGGAGCTGTGTTGGGGGGCCTCATGACCCTCCTTAGTGAGGGAGAAAGGGGGAATAATCTTTTTATGTCTTTAATTGTTTTGTTTTTTATTTATTATTATTATTATTATTATTATTATTTTTATTATTATTATTAATAGTAATAGTAATAGTAGTAGTAGTAGCAGTAGTAGTAATTGTAGTAGTAGTAGTGTCGAGGATGTAAACAAGATGTGATGTCATGGTTGGAGGAGGCCATGACGTCACAACTTGTTTACATCTGCGAAGTATTTTCACCAGCGGATGTAACTTGTGACCGATGACATGAGGAAGACTCTCTCTCTCTCTCTCTCTCTCTCTCTCTCTCTCTCATCACCAGTGAAAGCAGACTCATAATAATTGCATATTTCTGCTTAAGTACATTCTGGTGTTGATCATAAATTCCTGACTATTACCACCACTTAGCCCCGTCAAGACCAGGATCCAACCCTTTAACAAGACGACCGAGATGGAATTAAACACCACAATATTTCGTTTTTGTTTTACACACCAACAGTTCTCAAAAGTTTATTCTAGTACGTATTGTTTCTGTGAGTCACCTGAAAAAAGAAAAGAACCAAATATTATTGAATCTTTGCCTTATCTATTTTTTTTTACACAGACGCTTCTAGAATATAAATTACTACTTACCTGTGTATAAATATCATATACATCATCTAAATGTATCTCCATATACTTCCAGTCAAGTCATATAGTGAAGATTATATATATATTTTAACAAAAGGTTGTGAGGAAGATGATGTTATATAAATATTTGAGTTTTATATTTAGGGTTTTCATATATCTTATAAGTTTAGTGGTTATATATAATTTATAACCCGCGGTATATTGTTATGTGTGTGTTAAAGGAAATGGTTGGGAGGGATATAGGCAAGAGTTGACAGTTGAGGAAGATTTTAATGGGTAATATAACTTTATAGGTAACCCAGTAATACTTTGTTTCTCGTCTCGTTAAATTAAAGAGAAATATAAAGAATATTCTTCTTATCTCGATAAATTCACGAAAAATACCCCCAAAAAATATTTCTCATCTCGATAAAATACTCCTCTTCCAACGATAAATTCTTTCACAACAACAACAACAAAAATTCCCATCATCACAACAGACATCCATCAACAGCACTTAAAAGACGACCTGGTAACTCAATATTGGCGGGAACACAATGTCAACAACAAGATGTCATGGCGTCAATGATGTGTGGTATTAAGTTATCTAGTACCGCCACTGGTCGACACCCACAAAGTCTTGCCGCCACGACTCCACCCCTCATGAGATTTATAGCGAATTCGGCGAGAAAATAAAAGCGATCGTTGTTTTTAGGTGAGGTATTGGAGACGACTTGTAGCTTAGCACAGAAGAGGAGGAAGAAGAGTTTTATTACGAGGTATCATGTGATCCCAGGGAAGAGAAGGAGGAGGTACTACCCGCCCTGTGTGACGCCGCGCCCAACACACTGAAAGAAATGGTTGATTTATATGCCATTCTTTTTCTTTCCTTCTTTCTTTTTCTTTCAAGTTTTAATCTGATGTTTGAACCTGATTACAATATGTGATTTGTAGATCTTATTTTTTGGGGAGAGTTAAAGTGTAGCTGATTTTATAATACGTGTTTAAAGGCCTTATTTGATGTTAATTTTCTTATTGATGTTGTTAGGTTAGGTTAAGTTAAGTGAGATAAGATTAGGTCAGGTAAGACTAGGTTAAGTAAGAATATATTACATACAGGTATCTTGACTCAGCAGGTAATGTTGAAGTAAATACAGCATATCTACCTTAATGATAGGTCTCAGGTGAGGGGCTGCTAGTTCAGGTACCACAACTAGTTTTTTCGTGGGTCCTGCTAGTGATGTGAACTAGCTCAGCCGTGTTCTTATCTTATGCCCCCTAAGTAGTGGTGGTAAATTAGGTAATATTAAAGGTGTGTTTTCGGGGGTCATCAACCTGAAGGAGATCAGGTCATGTTTTGGTTAGGTTAGGTTAGGTTAGATTTGGTAAGATAATGAGTGTTAGGTTAGGTTAGGATTATGTTAGGTATCTCTCTCTCTCTCTCTCTCTCTCTCTCTCTCTCTCTCCTTCACCACCTGTTCCTCCTGGCAGTCTTGTAAGTCACCCCCTTCACCTGTCTGTATCAGCGTCTGTATGTAGGCCGTCCTCTTGCTGTTCTCGTTGTTGCTGCTCTTCTTGGTCTTGTTCTTCTGGTTTCTGTTGTTGTTCTTGTTTCTGGTGTTGTTGTTGTTCTTGTTATTTTGTTCTATCTCTTGGTGTTCTTCCTTTGTTCGCCGCCACTCCTCTCTACTCCCTCCTTTGCCTCCTGCCCTTCCGTCTTGCCCTTGCCCCCTCCTTTGCCCCCTTGCCTCTCCCTCTTGCCCCTGCCTCCTTCTTTCCCATGCCCCCTGGATCCTCCCCCTGCCCCTCTTGCCCCCTGATGTAGGTTCTGGTGCCCCTGTGATCTACCAGGCCAGTGAAGGTAACAGGGAGCAGGTCTCAGAAGGTCGACTGAGGCCGCCTAGCTCAGGTAGCAGGAAGTTAAGCCTAGATTTTTTTTTTAGTGGAGTGAGGTGGAATTCTCTCTCTCTCTCTCTTATCGCATAGTTTGAATTATTGTTGTTTTTCTTATTTTTTTCTTTTTCGTGTTGCTGTGTGTGTGGGGGGGGACTTACATCAAGGGACTTTGTAAACACCAAGGGACTTTATAAACACGGCGTTCACTAGATCATAACCAGGTGTATAAAAGGTAAATTAGTGTTAATGTCACCTGCTTGGGTTAATAGTTATTTCCTAAGCTCAATATTCATGACATTTTTAACGTGAAAGTACACTTAATAATTATTCTTCGTGTGTGTCTGTCTGTCTGCCTGTCTACCTGTCTGTCTGTTTATATATTATCGTGCTTGACCAATTACCTGTCTATTAATCACCACACTAACCTGTTGTATCACTTTGCAGGTGAGTCAAGAGTTTACCTGTATTCTGAGACAACACTTGAGCGCTCTTGGTAAAGTATAAGTAATCATTTAAGTCCTTATAAGTATGTGGGTGTGGCACTTGAGTTCTGACAATTATCAGTTTATCTCTTTCTGTCTGTCTGTCTGTTTGTCTGTTTATTTTGCCCTTATCTATTTACTTATCTACGTCTCTTCACTGCTTTCTTTATGCATTTCTCTCTCTCTCTCTCTCTCTCTCTCTCTCTCTCTGATGAAGGACTAAAATTAAGGAGAATAGAGAGGTTAGGTGTACAGCGGGCACGGGGCAGGTGTACAGCGGGCACGGGGCAGGTGTACAGCGGGCACGGGGCAGGTGTACAGGGCACGGGGCAGGTGTACAGGGGCACAGGGCAGGTGTACAGCAGGCACGGGGCAGGTGTACAGCGGGCACGGGGCAGGTGTACAGCGGGCACGGGGCAGGTGTACAGCGGGCACGGGGCAGGTGTACAGCGGGCACGGGGCAGGTGTACAGGGCACGGGGCAGGTGTACAGCGGGCACGGGGCAGGTGTACAGCGGGCCCACTTAACAAAGGCTGTACCATATTCGAAAGTATCTGCTGCCAACTAGCCAATCACAGGCCAAGGTGCTGATGACGTCACACCCTTACAAGCTATACAGGTGTATGTATGTATGTATGTATTTCAATATGTATAAATAGATGTATACATGTTATAATTTTCTTCCTAATCATTCGTTAACTCTCAATACACTCACTGAATGACCTTAACCAATCAGAAGAGGTGTTACCTTTCTCTCATTGACCAATCAGAAACTGTTTTAAAAGTGTCGCCCCGGATGGTCACTCCTAAACCGGCAGCGACCAATATCAACATGAGATCAACAAACCTGCTCTTAGCCCCGCGTTCTCATTGGTCAGTTGGGAGGGAGTTTTTTGTTGTTGTCCACGTATAGGAGCCGACGTGTGTAGGGATGGATAGACACCTGACCTGTATGATATTATGGTGTGACCTCCCTACCTCCTCCCCCTCCTTCCTCTACCTCCTCCCCCTCCTTCCTCTACCTTCTCTCCCCCTTCCTTCTCCACTTCTCCTTCTTTCTTCGTCTTCCTATCTCCCCACTTCCACATTCTTTTCCTCCACCACCCCTTTCCTTTCTTCCCCTCCTCCACATTCTTCTTCCTCCCCTCCTCATTGTTCTTCCTCCCCTCCTCATTGTTCTTCCTCCCCACCTCCTCCCCACAACACGCTAAGCTCCCCAACAAGCACTAAACACTCGTACGGACGGGCACCATCTTGCCTATAAATAAGACTATAAGTGGCAGGTAATTAAAGGCTCCTTCAACAGGTGTGCCTCCAGGTATATCCCAGCACAGGTCAACACACAGGTAAGGTGCAAGAGTGATCAAGGCTACCTGGCTGGTGTGTGTGTGTGTGTGTGTTTTTCATATTACCACACACACACACACCACACACACACACACACACCACACAGACAGACACACACACACACACACACACACGGTCAGGGAGAGAAGGTGGAGCAGGTTGAACAAAGCAACAACAAGTATTGCAAAATTAACTAACGCGTTGAAGAGGAGGAAGAGGAGGAGGAAGAAGAGGAGGAAGAAGAGGAGGAAGAAGAGGAGGAGGAGGAGGAGGAGGAGAGAAGAAAAACAACACACACAACTTCTCACACTGAATTAGACAAGTTTTTTTTTTATATGTTTGGGTCAGGTGACGTCAGGTGTGTGTGTGTGTGTGTGTGTGTGCGGTCGTAACTGGCTTGGTGGCGAGCACGACTTGGTCTGACCTGACTTGACCCTTAGCACACCCGGCATGACCACTGGAATGAACTGGCTTCACCTCGGCAGGGTAATATTACGACCGTTAGTACACCTGGGATGACTATTCAAATCACCTGACCTGACCTGACCTGACCTAACTTAACCTGACCAAAACTAACCAAATACCTTCCCTTAAATTAAATAACCTGATCTGACCTGGCCATTAGATTAACTTAAATTGACCTGACCTACTTAATGCCCAACTCCCTAAACTTTGACTTTATCACCTGACCACCTGACCTGGCTAAAGTTCCCAAATCGTAACTAGGGACCTGACCTAATGACCTGGCCTTATAAAACACATGGCCCCTGACCAAACCTTTGCGAGTGACCTGACCACACGAAACCAACTGACCTGACCTCCGTAAGTGGGTTGGACACAGTCTAGTGAATTAAGGCCATTAATTCACCACCTTACAGATTATTATATTAATTAATTATCTAGAGTTTCTAAGTATACTGTATATAATTTCTAGTTATATGTAATTCTCTATTATATTTAATTATCGATGATATATATTCCTTTACTATATGTATGATTATATATATTATTGAATTATAGATTTATATAGTTACTCATATATATATATGAGTAACTATATAAATCTATAATGTGTTTAGGCCTGTATCTAATTTATTTCATTTTCTATTCAGTTATCATATTTTCTTTATACAAATTTATTCATTCATTTGTATATTTATTTATCCATTCACTAGTTATATTTTTCTTGCATACTTTTACCTAATTAATTCTTTCCTTTGTTTCTCGTTTTCCATCTAATTACGAAATCTATTTAATCTCATGTTAATTTGGCAATTATTTGGGGTTAATGGTCTTGGGGTATCGATCATTGAGGCCTAATATTAGGGAATAGTTGAGATAATTACGATAATTTTTAAGGGTAAATAAACAATATTTCGTTAGGTGGGAAAATTGGATCCAGTGTTGAGGGGGATTGGGCCATGCACGGGTGGCCATGCACGGGGCGACAGGGTGGCCATGCACGGGGCGACAGGGTGGCCATGCACGGGGACGGGAGTGGCCATGCACGGGGCGACAGGGTGCAGCCATGCACGGGCGCAGAGTGGCCATGCACGGGGCGACAGGGTGGCCATGCACGGGGCGGCAGAGTGGCCATGCACGGGGCGACAGGGTGGCCATGCACGGGGCGGCAGAGTGGCCATGCACGGGGCGGGGGCAGCAGTCATTTGGTATGCCTCAGCCGAAGTGAAAGTCTGACTGGTACACCTTACCACCACCACCACCAACCACTATCACCTACCACTCACTATCATCCACCTACCACTATCACCCACCTACCACCACCACCACCACCACCACCTAGAAGGGCGTCAAGTCATCAGTTGTCAGCTGTCAGTCGTCGTTGTGCCCTGTGTTCTGACCAGGGAGGCAGGAGGGCGTCACCCAAGTTTCCACCACACACCCGACTCGCTCCCGTGATTCTGCGAGTCCTTTAGAGGTCTGGTGGGGGAGGGGGAGGGGTTGTCTGCTGTTCCTGGCTGCTGCTGTCTGCTGTTCTATGACTGTCTTATTTTTGATTGGTTGTTGTTTTGTGCCTCTGTTGGTTGATTGGAGGTGTTTGTGGTGAGTGATGCTGTGATGACTATTGATGCTGTGATGACTATTGATGCTGTGATGACTGTTGATGCTGTGATGACTATTGATGCTGTGATGACTGTTGATGCTGTGATGACTATTGATGCTGTGATGACTATTGATGCTGTGATGACTATTGATGCTGTGATGACTGTTGATGTTATTAGTGTGTGATTCGGCCTTTTTCCTCCTATACGCTTCTCTGATTCTTCCTTCAGATGATTGTGTTGTGTGTATGGGGGGAGATATTGTGTATGGGGGAGGGGTGTATGTGTGTGTGGGGAGGGGGTGTATGTGTGTGGGGGACGGGGGTGTTGCTTGTGTGGGGGGTGTATGTGTGTGGGGAGGGGCGTATGTGTGCGTGTGGGGAGGGTGTATGTGTGTATGGGGTGGAGAGATTGTGTGTGGGGGAGGGGGTGTATGTGTGTGTGGGGGTGTATGTGTGTGTGTGTGGGGGGTGTGCTAGGGAAAGTGGCTCTCTCCTACTACTGTACTACCACTTCCCAGTATGGACCAATAGGCCCGCTACTACCACCATTCTCACTCCCCACCTACCACTGCCACTAGCACCACCACTACTACCACCACCACTTCCACTATCACCACACCACTACTACCACAACCACTACCACTATCACCACTAACACTACTACCACCACTACCACCACCACCACTTCCATCACCACTACTATCACCACTACCACCACTACCACTATCACCACCACCACCACTATCACCACTACCACCACTACTACTAATCGTAATGGACCTTATTCATGGCTCTGTTACTCTTACCAGTCCACTAACCCGGCAGCCGCTACACCTCCTCCATGCTAAGGTGTCGCCGTCTATCTCTATGTGTGTGTGTATGTATGTATGTATGTATATATATATATGTATGTATGTATGTATGTATGTATGTATGTATGTATGTATGTGTGTGTATGTATGTATGTGTGTGTGTGTGTCGCGGGCCACCACACAAAGGTCACAGGACTCTCACCTTTAGGAACTCCGGAATGTGGCAGCCATAATAAACTCTTCTCTCTACACACAACTCTGCTCTCTATCAGTAAACAAACATCACGATGACTATACATACACATTAGACATATACATTATACACATAGAGATATACATAACTACATCATTACTACAGTGCAAAAAAAAGAAAATGAGTGAAAGTTTCCCATCAAGCGTAATTTCCCTACACACATTATTGACAATCAATGAGGAAACAACGCCAGACGAAGCTGTTTACCTATACTGGCGTTTAGGTGATTTAAGATAGTGTCCAATAATTATCACCCCTAAATAAGTAAATAAATAAATAAATACAATAATCCTCACACCTGCCAATTTAGTATAAAGTTCTTCTCGTTCAATAAATTATTAAACCTGACTGTATAAGTTGGTCGTAACCACCTTTACGTAATCCGGGGTTAAAACAGGTATGTCTGCTGTCACTAGTTCACCTGTTCTCCCTGTTTAAAAGGTTCTTGCGTTTGATGTTTCCTTTTCTTCTTCTTCATTTTTTTTATTGGATTAAATTTAACAGGTCAACGCATGAGGAGACCAAGGGGGGGAGGGGAGGGGATGGGGTGGGGTTACCTGTGCATTACTCGGGGCCGAACGAGATACCTGTACAAGTAAGCTAGCAGATGGGAAGGGCAGGAGGAGGAGGAGGAGGAGGGGTGAGTGTGTGAGGGAGGAGGAGGAGGAGGGTGAGTGTGTGAGTGAGGAGGAGGAGGAGGAGGGATTGATGAGAGAAGAGGTAGAAGAAGAAGGAGGTAAGAAGCATCACCTCATCTCCACCAGACAAACTTTCACTTGGTTTTTGTTTCCTTACCTCCCTCCCTCCCCCCACCCCTCCTCCCCCCCCTAACGTGTTCACTCTAGTTAACAGTACACATGATTCTCCTACATTCTACACGACTATTTATTCACACCTTTTACGAATTCACTCAACAATGAATGGTAAATTTCAAGGGTTTTTATCACAGGTTATAGATTAGGTTATGCTGGGTTGGGTTAAGGTTATGGGTTACAAGGGTTTTAGGTTATGCACTTTGGTTGAGTTAGAGTAAGTTATGGTTAGGTTAGGTTATGCTGGGTTGGGTTAGGTTATGCTGGGTTGGGTTAGGTTAGGTTATGCAGGGATACAAATGTTCAAAATGTATCATAAAAAAAATAATTAGTATTTTCTTGTCATGTTCTTTTTCTCGTTTGATATAATTATTATTCATTTACTTTAATTATCTGCTTATTGTTTGTTTTAATCATCGGTTTAATTTATTATTTGTTTATCCAATTGTTCGTACTGTACATTATTGTTTGTTTGTTTGCATAGTTTTATTTGTTTGTAGTGTCGTAGTTTGTGTTTTTGTTCTTCTGGGCATCTTTATGTATCTTGCTGTGTTCCAACATCAGTTTGTTTGTCTGTCTCTTTCCTGCTTTCCCTCACTCCTTCTCTTCTCCTCCCTCCCTCTCCCTCCATGTCTATCAACCTCCTCCTCCCCTCTCCCTCCATGTCTATCAACCTCCTCCCTCCCTCTCCCTCCATGTCTATCAACCTCCCTCCCTCCCTCTCCCTCCATGTCTATCAACCTCCCTCCCTCCCTCTCCCTCCATGTCTATCATCCTCCCTCCCTCCCTCTCCCTTTCCCTCTCGTCTGGTAGGTACGGTAGAGGCCACTCGTGCCCTCCAGATTGAGGTCGCAGGAAAGTCTCTCTCTCGGTAACCAGTGGGTCGACCTCTTCCATCCTGTCTCCCCATGAGTCTCCAAGGTCTCTTTCAGTTCAGGAGAGAGACTCGTTAAGAACCTCAAAAGACTCTCCCTTCCACCCCCCTCCTTCTATCCCCTCCCACATCCCTCACCACCTGTCCCTTCCACAGGAGCTTAAGACGACAGGAGGAGACTCACTCATGGTCGTAGAGGTTTGTAGGATCTCAATAGACTCCTTCTACGGGAATCTTAAGACTGTAGGATCCGTAGTTTATTGTAGTTTAAGGCTCCTAACAGTCTTAAGATATGTGTGTGTGTGTGTGTGTGTGTGTGTGTGTATGGTTGAAGGCCATGCGCTCACCTTTTACAATCCCTAAAGGTGCCTGGCTGGGCCCTACTTACTTTCATCCTCGTGTGAAGTACTGGCTGGCTGACCATCTCTCTCTCTGGTAATGTGGCTGGTCCAATAATAAAAGTGTCTCCCCTGTAATAACGTAAAGAAGAAAACAAAAAGTTGAGACCATTTTCTTTATTTATTGAGGTGGACTGACGTAGAATTCCTTCCGTCAGAGAGGTTTCTATTATATATTTTGTTTCTTGTTTATTCCTCACATCCCCCTTCTCTTCCTTTGTTTACATTATTGCGTGTTTCTTTTGGTTATTCTGTTTTCTTTATTTATTGTTATAAATATTATCTTTATCTTTCTTATCTATGTTTTACTATTTTTGTCTTTTATATTCTCCTTTCTCCTCCTCTCCTCACTACAAACATTGACTTGGCATCACCTCAAACAAGAGAGATAGAGAGAGCTCGACAAATACCTCATGTCCATAAATTTCAGAGTCTAGGGTCGTACAGAGGGATATACGACCTTAACACACAGAGACAGACGTTAAGTACTATCTTGCCTCTTGAAGGAACCGATCAAGGACGTCTGTCAGGTGTCAACAAAAAGTATATATTTTTTTATGGAGAGAGAGAGAGAGGTAACGTGTAACAATCTCTCTCTCTCTCTCTCTCTCTCTCTCTCTCTCTCAGCAGGACACATCTCCTCCACTAACCATCTCCCTCCTCCTTCTCCTCCTCCAGGCGCTGCAGCAGTGACAACAACAACAACAAAAACAACAACAACACCTTCAGGATGCTTCGACAACTAGCAGTAATCTCCGTCGTCTCTCTCGGTAAGTCTGTCTGTCTTTCTGTCTGCCTTAGGGTGTGTATTAGTGACAGTAGTAAAGTAGTAGTAGTAGTTGTTGTAATTATAGTACTGGTAGTTATTGCTGTTGTAGTAATAGGCGTTGTTGTTGTTTTAATCCACACCATAATAACCAATAAAACATCACAACAATAACAACTAAAATAATAACAACAGTCACCTACCTCGACCACCCCACACCACCTTGTAATTAACCTCAGCTCACCTTTCAACAAACAGGTATATAAGATGCTAGGTTAATGGTCACTAACCCCCAGATGACCAGCTTTAATCCTGATGACATTTGAGGGACCTTTCAATACGTAAATGTGATTTCCTTGTGACTCTATTTTGTAGTTTTATTTGATATTTTCAGGTGAAATTCCTTTAATGTGTTGAGTTGGCTGGTAGGGTGATGACAGGGAGATAACAGGGTGTTGAGTGTTGTCAGGGAGATAACAGGGTGTTGAGTGTTGTCAGAGAGATAACAGGGTGATGACAGGGAGATAACAGGGTGTTGACAGAGTTGAGTGTTGTCAGAGAGATAACAGGGTGTTGAGTGTTGTCAGAGAGATAACAGGGTGATGACAGGGAGATAACAGGGTGTTGACAGGGAATTGACAAGGTGATGAAAGGATGTGAAACTCAATATAGTACTGGCATTAGGTATCCATCTTCCTCTGTCCTTCCTTGATTGGCAGAGAATTATGCCACTAACATCCTCCTCCTAACCTAAGATAGAGGTGAAGTCCTTATTTACCACCCATAGTCTGACTACTATTGTGAAGTTCCTTTGAATCCTTTGGGCCATTCCTAGAGTTTTACTGCAATGTAAACAAACACACAGCTGCCACATCTCACAAAATTCGTCAGTCACCGTAACAGGTAGAACTGTGGCCAACCGTACATATGTATGTGTTTTTTTTTTTTATCATAAACTCTAACACTACATACACAATATTCTCCCCACAGGTACACACACTACAAGCTGAACCTGACCGACCAACCTCACGCAGACCGTTGCACCAAAATTGGACGGAACACACGCAATGTGGAACGAAACGGACGGAATGGACGGAACGGGGACGGAACGGAACGACCTTAAGAGACAGACATAACACAAACACAACAAAGGCGTCTCAATATACTTAGATCGACTGTTTTTTTTTTCTGTTTTTTTCAACAAAGGATCGAGACAGCCAGGACAGAAATAATGACTCTAATGACTATTATCACTTGCATGGAATTCACAACAGCTTAAAAAAAAACTATCATATACCATATATAAAAATAATAATAATTGCTTTGTAAACTATACCTTACAATGATTAAACCCCTCAAAATACCTATAATTCCTTTCTGTATAATATACGTAATAAATAATGTACATATATACACGATTATCAAAACAAAAGAATGCCGAGTTTTTAAAATATACAATAAAAATTAAGGTATTCTTTTTTGATAGTGGATATATGGTATGGTGTCTAGGTTTAAATGTACTGTATATGTAAAAAAAATGCACATTTATTAAGGTAAGATACATTATACAGTATATGATAAGGTGTAAAGGTGTTAATAATGTTTTTATTTTCTCTCTCTCCCCAACAGCCGTGACTTTGGTCTACTCTCTGCCTTCCCTGCATCGAGTGAGTCTCCGTTACTTCTGTTTGCCGCGGTCTTAAGTCCTTCTGTTTATCTCAGTCTTAGTCTCGTTTAACCTCAATCTTAATCCCTGTTTCCGGTAATCTGTTATAGTCTGTCTTATTATCAGCTGATAAAAATAACAGTGTGAATTACCCTAATCTGTTCAGAGGTCACTTAGCAGGTTCATAGAGAGTGTGTGCATCTGTGTGTTGTATGTACAGTCAGGGTCAAAAGTTTGCTCCCTCCCGATATGAACCAGTATCTATCCCCACACGAGCACCCCCCCCCCTCCCTCACCAGATAAAAGTCAGGATAAATAAATAAATTCAGAGACTCATTCCCGTCTCAGTTTCACCGCGGGGGAGCGAACTCTTGGCTGCAACTGTACATGGCGATATGATAACCTCTGGAGAGAGTGTTTTATGGGTTGACTCACACACACACACTCCATAAACAGTATCATGTCACCTCTTGAACACCTGAAGTACCTAGTTAATCTTCCCCATGACCATGCAGTACATCTACCACCTGTCTTTATCATACACACCATAAGGGGGCAGTCAGCCTTCTGTTCCATCTTATAAGACAACATGGATAAGAAGTCACTGGCATTTACTAGAAATACCCCCTCCCTCCCTCTCTCTCCCACCTACCCCCTCCCTCCCTCTCTCTCCCACCTACCACCTCCCTCCCTCCCTCTCCCACCTACCCCTCCCTCTCCCACTTACCCCCTCCCTCTCCCCCTACTCTTCTAACCCCTTATTATTTCAGGCATTACAACCATCTAATATTAAACACAATCACTTTAGCAGAACAAAGAGTTATTTATTATCTGTTTATGTTTAGACTCAAAATATACATCACCATTTATGTTGTTATGGGAGTTTATGGTATTGTACTGTACTGTGATTATCTTTCTTCTCTCTTTAAGAAATTTGTCACTGTTCTCCATTTTAAACATTACATAATTTACCTGTATGTGGAAGGTTAATATAAACATTATAATCTATAGTATATAAATCACTTATTAAAACTCCCTGTAACATATAAACCACCAATGAAACGACCCATAATGTTTTATCTCTGTTGCTTATAAACATTGATGTCTGCAACACATAAACTGCCAATAAAATACATCATCGCTTCATTGATGTTGATGCTCTGATAAAACTTTGTTATTGTAAATGTTATAAACTTCTGCATGTTTAAACCCTTAACAAAATAAACCTCAGGAAGAGATATTTAAACGCCTCACCTGGACACTGACATCAATAAACCAGTGACAGTCCTGACAACCTGAGCACACAAACTACAGTATTACTCTTATTATCATCTTCATCATTATTATGTATTATCATCATGACTGTACAGTATTCATCATCACAATTACAAACAACTACAGTACAGTAATGATTAATCATCTCACATCTTTCCTTCTCTCCCATCATAAATTTTCTCTTCCACCACCAGTCGAAGCGATGGGAGGAATTCCCCAATGTGACCTTCACGTTTGACTGTACGGACCGGCCCGTGGGCTTCTACGCTGACCAGGAGTTTGAGTGCCAGCTCTTCCACATGTGTGATGAGGATGGCCGACGCATTCCCTACATGTGTGCCAACGACACCGCTTTCAACCAAGAGTACCGTATCTGTGACTGGAAGTACAACTTCGACTGCTCCGAGGCCCAGGAATGGTGAGTCCCAGTTGAATGGTTGAGGTCGATTGGGAGGGGTTTAAATACTGAAGCAGGAACAAAGATGACCATAGGGTACAATAATTCATGTTTATAAGTAAGAATATAAAGACTTTTGGTCGATATCTTGTTTCAGAAATTATTGTACATCACTGTACTGATCTAATTTATTTTCTAATTTTTATGAGCTTCTGAATGACATTTATTGTTATTTACATTTCAGGTATGAATATACTGTGTATAGATATGATAATTAAACAATATAGACACGATTCCTTTTACCTGTAAGTTCTTTTGTCATCTCAATCTTGGTGTTTATCCCTCAGGTTCTACCTTAACGAGCTCACTTATGTCACCGACCCCCCTAAGTTCTAGACTCCCACGTTCTCCCTCTATCTCGCCTGTGATGACCCGACGACCTGACCTGTGCTGCCTGTAACCCAGGTTGAAGGACCCCAGTGGACTCATGGAGACCTCCTAGAGTCAGGAGGTCTGTGTGAGTCTCAGAGATCTCTGTTTTAAGAGTCCCTTGAAGGGTTAACTCGGTCCCCTGTGTGTGTGTGTGTGTGGATCACCTCAACGCGTCACGGCTTCTTTGGTGTGTCTGAGGCCACAACCCCGTAACTTACTTCCATCGTGTTTGTCCTCTTGGGTTACCGAGTGCCTGCATGATGCCTGTACATAACGTAGCTCCCCGGCAGTAGTGCCAAACGCCCCTGGAGTCTCTCCTCCCATGGATCCCTGAAGCACCGCGGACCTCCCGTGACGCTCCCTGAAGAAGGAAAACACCTAACGTCTAAAGACTGACGGAAGGAAAGACTGAAGAACCGGTGGCTTTCTTCTTCCCGAAGGAGGCGGCGAGCGGCGCCTCGCTGGCTGTGGGCGCCGCAGGAAGCCGCCGCGGGATTCCTCTGCAGGGCAGCAGGGATCCCGACGCTGCTAGAGCTGGACTCTGCGCGCCGCCACCACACTTCCACGTGTACAGAGCCACCCAATACGTAGTCCTTAGAAACTACATCAGTGTCCAATGTATCTTGCACAGTATATATATTTACATATTATTACTTTTCATGTGTCGATCAGAGGTAAATGTTGAATGCAAACAATGATGACCACAGCAAACAGTGACAACACTGCCTGGTCAGGATGCCAAAACCCACGATCACCTGTCGCTTCTCGGTCAACAATCTCTAACAATCCTGGTTCCAAATTCTTACAGATTAATACAGTACATTTTCCCTTAATTGTGACTGTGAGAATGTATCTACCCAGCTCATGTAAGTTGAGACAAAACTGGTTCTGAAAATGACATTGAAAATGCATCAAGACTACCATAACTTGATAGATTCTCCCGGTCAGAAGTAACAAGGAAAAACTAACACACAGACCTCTGAGAATGTGGAGCCATGGCTAACGTTAAGACTCGTGATCACTCTTATTGCTTTTTGGCGGACAAATCCCTAACAATCCCGCTTTCTAGTTGGATTAATGATAATAATTTGAGCGATAATAATAAAAAACGAGAGTACTGTAGTCTAGCTCTTGTACCGTAACTTTATTTCATCTCCTATTTTGTTTATATGTATGGCATATTTACCTTTAATTTGATTCGGTGATACCAACGGTCATGTCTGTGATGATTGATGTAGGCGGATGAACATTATGTGGATTGATTATTTAGTCTCCTGTAACCGTAGTAATTTACAGTTCAATAAGCTCCGCCTTCCCCCGTCTCACCTCTCTGATGCGTCTTGTCTGAGCTGCACACAAGCCTAGGAGAGCAGATATATGGGGCTTTACCCAAGGCATAGATCTCATCGTCACAACCTGTAGATAGTATTGTTAGTCCTTCTAATTTTCCTGCTGTAAGCCTATAATATATTCCCCGTTGGTTTGAATTTCCCTGCCAGTGTACCCCAAAAACATTCCCCTGCTATTAGCTCAAATTTTCCCATCAGTAGCTCAAAATTCCCTGCCAGTAGTTCAAAATTTCCCATCAGTAGCTCAAAATTCCCTGCCAGTAGTTCAAAATTTTCCATCAGTAGCTCAAAATTCCTTGCCAGTAGCTCAAAATTTCTTGCCGGCACTTTGAGTTCTCACGAATGGTTTTAATTTTGTACCCCTGATTCTAATTTCCCATCAAAGGTTTTAAAACATCACTACTGATTTTAGTTCCCTTCAAATAATTTTAATTTCCTACCAATC
Organism: Homarus americanus; assembly: GCF_018991925.1. Taxonomy (NCBI): domain Eukaryota; kingdom Metazoa; phylum Arthropoda; class Malacostraca; order Decapoda; family Nephropidae; genus Homarus; species Homarus americanus. The sequence goes on along the minus strand of NW_024712526.1, from coordinate 11,422,069 downwards.
ATTTAAATTTCTTTCTAGTGGTCTTAATTTTCCCGCCAGTGTTTTTAACTTCCCTTTGTAGGTTCAAAATTCCTGCCACAGATTGACCAGACCATGAGAGAGGCAGACCAGAGACAGGGTAGGGTGGATCTGGGTGTGCAGAGCGCATCCTAATTGCATTATGTTGTTCAGCAGTGTGTGATGCGTGAGTCATGAATGTAGTTTTGTAAAATAAACTAAAATTTGAGGAAGTATTTTGTTTTACTATTACTGTATTATGATAAATTAATACTGCAGTAATGAATGTATGTAGACAAGTGCATGTACCTTATATAACCGGTGGAGCCTGTAGATGCCCAGTAGATACCCGGTGGAGCCTATAGTTGCTCAGTAGATACCCAGTGGAGCCTGTAGTTGCTCAGTAGATACCCTGTGGAGATGCCCAGTGGAACCTATAGATGCTCAGTAGATACCCAGTGGAGCCTGTAGATGTTCAGTAGATACCCAGTGAAGCCTGAAGATGCTCAGTAGATACCCAGTGGAGCCTGTAGATGTTCAGTAGATACCCAGTGAAACCTGTAGATGCTCAGAAGATACCCAGTGGAGCCTGTAGATGTTCAGTAGATACCCAGTGAAACCTGTAGATGCTCAGTAGATACCCAGTGGAGCCTGTAGATGCCCATTGGAGCCCATAGTTGCTCAGTGCAGCCTGTAGATTCTCGGTGTTTGCCAAATATGCATAAAAGAGAACACACCGATCATCCAACAGGTTAGTAAGGTGACCAGGGCTCAGATCCCCCACCAGACATGGCAGGTTTTCTCTGGGTACTGTACTCAAGTTTCCTCCTGTACTACCACTAGACAATGAAGGTCACAACAATGAACTGACCAATGACTAGTAAACTGATGTAGAGAAAATAATAAATTAAATAAATAAATAATTATAATAATAATACGGATACCGGTAATAAACGCAAAAATAAATTTTCAGTCTTTCTCGTTTGAGGCACTTGAGGAAAGTGCAAAGACAGCATTTAATTAAACAGTTCTGTACAATGTGTGTGTGGAAAGAAAAAGTTTGATAACTGATTAACTATACCCAATTTGATAAAAACAATTACTGTACATTATATAAATACTGCACTGTACTGTACACACATCTCTGGAGTGTAGCTTCAAGTGTCATGCTACTGAAGCTTCAAAATACATGTAGTATTTCACATGAAAAGTTTTGCCTACAATCTGCAAATAAAAATAAGAGGGATCATATTAAGGTTCCCCCCCCCCTCAAGTTTATTTAGTCTGATAATGAAACAAATTAATCCTACTAGGTGGAGTTGGGTTAGGTTAGGGTTAGGATGCCTTTTTTTTTTCACCATTTATCAGCTTACTATCCATTCGAGCGGTTGGTTTATCGAGTGTTAGTATTGGAGGAAACTGGAGTCTGGGAAACCTGCACTGTTTGGTAGTGAGAGTCACACTAGATAACACCCTTCTCACGTGTGTCCGGGGCCGAGGCTCGAACCCTTGACGTAGTTGTGAGAGATACGAGAGTTACCACTGTATGTGTGTGTGTGTGTGTGTGGGGAGAGAGGGGAGGGGAGGGGTAAAACTTCATATACGTAAACTAAAATCCAATACATACAAATTTCTTTTCCAAACTACTCGAAGATAAATAAGAAAAGAAACAAAAAATTTCAGAAATACATTTATTAGTGAGATCAAGTGCGTACATACAGATTATTACAGCTTTGTATTTGGTAAGGACAAAATATCCTCATCCTTGTATGAATATTTTTCTACTCTGTATAGGGTCCTCTCTGTGCTGAATAAAAATCATCTGACGTTAGCCAAATAAAATATTAAAAGTGGCATTCCCATAGTGAAGGGGTTAAGAAATTACTGTATCCCCTACCTGCAGCTTACACCTGATATACTGACACCTGTAAGTACTGTAGTTCACACACAGTACTTGACACCTTTTGAGGATTCACACACAGTACTTGTCACCTTTTGAGGATTCACACACAGTACTTGACACCTTTTTTTGATGATTCACACACACAGTACTTGACACCTTTTGATGATTCACACACAGTACTTGACACCTTTTGATGATTCACACACAGTACTTGTCACCTTTTGAGGATTCACACACAGTACTTGACACCTTTTGATGATTCACACACAGTACTTGTCACCTTTTGAGGATTCACACACAGTACTTGACACCTTTTGATGATTCACACACAGTACTTGACACCTCAAAACATAAAACTCTCAAAAATCACTAATACTCTATAGTTAACCATCTAGACCAACAAACTCCTCTCACATCACAGAGCTCGGCCGTCGTTGCTGTAACTTCTGCTTCACCGCACCAACTAACACCTGACAATCATACAACATTTGATACTTTGTCACCCTGTAGGAGCTGACTACATCACAGCCTTAGTCGTAGTAAGCATAGCGTGTATTGAGCAGAATATTACGGTCCATTATGGTACTCTGAAGTTATAAGGTAAAGTTGTGATCAAAATTACCTGGACACTTGGTAGTATCTAGCATGTAGGTACTTGAGGAACATTAAGTGAAGGGGATTGGAATCTTGAGGTATTTTCTCATATTTTTCTTTGTGTTTAAAGGAGTTTTTTTTGTGGTTCCGACATAATATGAGACAAAAAGTAGCGCTATAAGATATAAACCAATCATATAAATAACCCAGAAGTGGATGCCAGATATTGCCAAACGTTCGGTGAATTTTGTCCGCAACTGTACATCGGCGTTAATGCTTAGCAATTAATTCTGTACGTCATCTAAGCAGGTGAGATGATCCTGTGGTTTTGTTTATTTTTTTTCATATTTGTGCATTTTGTGTCGTAGTGATTGACGCATCGGATACAATAGTCATGGGTGCTGCCTCTTGACGATACTGGGAGAGACAGAACACGGATATGGGACGGACTCAGGTGTGGGAATTAATGAAAAGGGCACAGCAGCTAAAAGTGAAAAAGGAGTTTAAGTACAGTGGCTGTGTTGACAGTAATTCTAGGTGAGGACATTACAATAGTCAGAGGACAGCAACAGCCAGCAAATACAGTACCCTTACAAACCTCAAATATAACGGACTTCTATCTCCATACAATCCGTTAGAGGGAGGTCTCACATCTAACGGACCCTCGATATAACGGACTTTCCTCTTCATATAGTATGTTAAATAGAAGCTTCACTGTATACATTAAATACAAGAGTTATGGCACTGTCCGGGAACCTTATCATACATACACCAATAAACAACTTTCCTCCACTCACAACAAGATACACCCGACTAGCATCACCCTCCAGGAACCACACACAATATCCCACCATCAAATTACATTAAGTTTATGCATAGGCAATATCACTTAAACTGAGGACTGTACCTGAAAGATTATCTGCACAAGGAAATTATACCCTTTACGATGATGGTTTAACCCTTTGAGGATAATGGTTAAACCCCCCTGGCCTCAAAGGGTTAAAGTGAAAGTGTGCATAAATAAAACACTGTCCTTTTGAATGAATGTGTGTGCCTGTTACTAACCCCTTGTGTACTTGAGGTGGGGGGGGGGGTCTGTGCTGAATAAAATCATCTGGTGTTAGTTAAGTAAAATATTAAAAGTGACTTCCCCGTAGGGAAAGAGTTAATAACCTCAAAAATATCATGGATTGACCATGGTTTATATGTTGGCATCTGCTAAGACAAGAAGAAGAAACTTATGAGTTATTCAAGTATAATAAAACCATTATGAAATATCTATAATATTTTTGAGTTTATTGATATTCATAATAGGTAAGATAATTAATGGTCACCTGTACTGTATAAAGGTAAAACATGTCAACGAAAGGGGGAGTCTTCTTCAGAATCATAAAATATCAAAATAATCATAGGAGGTTTATTAGTATTTCAAAATCCCTTCTACTCTATTCCAAGTGATTACCTTTGAATATACTGTAATGACTTAACCTCTTCAGTATATTGCTTACTTCCTTGAGTGTGACAACAGTAATCAGGGAGTTAAGTCATCGTATGTTTCACTACCATACATCATTTTAGACTTATAATATGATGATGGATGAACGTCTAACTGTGTATCTATTTTGACATCTTTAAATGGCAGTGATTAGTTTTGACATTACACCATAACTCTTTGTCAGACAGCCACACAAACAAAATTTTAGTAGCATTAGACAATTCTGGGAGACTGAAGCATAAAAGAGGGAGATGTTAAGGTGAGAAAGGAGATCACATCTTTGGGGAGGTTAGGTTAGGTGAAGGAGGGCCAAGGTGGTGGTGGTGAAGGAGGAGGGTAGAGGTGGAGATTGAGAAGGAGGAAGGTCGAGGTGGAGGAGGAGGAGGAGGTGCAGGGTGGTGTATTCAAGTGGGGGGGGGTGAGGAAGTGATCACCTAGTCGTCAATATAACCAGAGTTCGGCTTCGAGAACATCACAGTAAATTACTACCGATAGGTCCTGTCAGTTTCTGAGATAAAACCTGTTACCAGAGTATATATTAAATATATCACCATACAAAATACACTGAAGACCATAACACGGTCTTCCTTCACAAGTTGCCTCTGGTCTTAATAAATAAAATAAAAAATCTAGTTAAAAAGTCATTATAAAAATAATTCTAAGAAATTCTATACACTGATCAATAATAATCAGACATTCTAAAACAATCACATCTTCGTGCACTATACCACAACGAACACCTCACCAGGAGCAGACTGTCCATCACACACAGCCACCTTGTAGATATAACAATGGATAAGTGGAATAGCTGTCATTTAAACAAAGGCTCAGTATAATATAAATTAAAATCCACTTTTATACCTACTAGTTACCTGAACTGGTACTGTACATTATAGTTCCACTGAGAAGTACAGTACAGTATTTACCCTGACTTAAACCTTACCAGCTGATAGTCACCAACTTGAGAAAGCATTGTTTACAAGTCCAGATTTACTCCCTATCACTAGGTTGTAAAAGTTTGACCCAATTTGGTGGTCATTTACCGTCACAAAGGTCAACAACTACATCATCATCCTCCTGGCTATGATAAAAATATGGACATAAAATATTCCAGTTAAATAATTTTAAATATGAACATAATATAACTCTTGTAAATTTTCAAATTACACAGGAAAACCTCAATTGGTCATGTTTCCATTTTTATTAATAACTGACTAAAATAGCTTACCTAGCTTAACCTGGTCTAAACTAATCTATTGGAAATGTGGCCCACTTCATCAGTAAAGGATCACAATCATGAAGCTACTAAACGTAAAAGGCTCTACGATCTCTCAGGCCACAGAAAAGATACGTATTGACCGATGTATAAAGTTATTTCTTCCCCCCACAATGTTTACAGTAATTTGAAAAAACTTCGACTCTACTCGGTGCGCTCGCCACTCTCTCTCTCCGTCTTGCCTTAGAGGAGAAAATTTTGTTGTCAGTGTCAGTCGCCCAGAGGCTTGAGTGGTTGACGGGCTGGCCCATTTGGCCTTTGTCCCTCCAGTCATCCAACGTCATCTGTTTCTGCTTCCTGATCAGCCGTTCTATTTCTCTGTTTCGTAGAGATGACGCCGTCAGGGATGTTGGCCGGACCTGAAGTGGCAGTATATATTGTGTGAGTACGAGTGATCACACACACACACACACATTCTATAATTCTACTCCTTATGTTTGTCTCTGGTGGTTGGGTAAAAACTGTTATTTATCTTGGAATGCTGTACAAAAGTAATTTATAGATTTGTTAGAGAAGTCTAATTAAGATTTACAAGTTTAGAGCCAAGATCCTTATTGATCCTTATTCATTATGTTCTATAATTGCTACTGTATGTTGGATGTAACTTTGAGCAAAATGAAAAGTTCGAAAAAATGGAGAAGAAACACTAACGATGTAATGTACTGTACTTTACGTTTATATTGACCGAAAAACATATAATTGCCCGGCACTTGGAAGTTATGGTGATGGTCTGCTGTAATTCTATGATATATTGGTCACACTGGATAACACATCCTTCTCACATCTGACCCGGGGAGTGAACCTGCACCACAACAGTGAGAGGCAAGCACATTACCCCTGCATCACTAGAAGCTGCTGCTCCCGTTACAGGTGGTGAAGAATCAACACAAACCTGGTCAACAAATTAGTGGAGAAAGGCTGTAAAGAAGATAATAAAATTACTCTTACACCTGTCAAATAAGAAGTAAGCTTCAATTACCCGGTCTTTATTTAGGTGTATGTTAAATGAGGTCTTGTCTCCGAGAGTCCTCACTGATGCACCGGTTCCATATGGCACGTAGTTAATCTTGTCTCGCTCGTGGAAGTTTCTCCTGGTGGTTCTAGACAGCTTTGAGGTGAGAGGATAGAGGTGACTTTTCGCCAGACCAGACTTGGCTAATGTTGCTCCTCTTCCCGGCGCATTACTGTTCTCCGACACCGCTTAAATACGACATCGTGAGTTTAGCTTTGATCAGTGAACCCCACAGACTACTGCACTGAACTCTCGTCAATTATAATATGAGATACAATGCGAGTTATTATCTTAGAACAATACAATGAAAGAAGACAGGATGATTCACACACTGGTGGCCATGGAGTTTGGCTACGGCAGAACTGTACATTTTATCCGCTATATCTGAATAGATTTCCATTTGCATGACCTTCGTTGCCTTGTAGTACCATATAACAGGTTATGTGAGGCTTTGTGTGGATTCCCTTCACTCACTTCATAAATAACGGATACATGAGCGATACTCGGGGACTCCTAGCAAGTGAATCAATTAATAAAATGTATGAACCACTAATACTTAAAAAACAATGAGAGATTTTAAATTTAGTTAATACAATACATGAACCACTGTTCTCAAAAAACCTTCATAATAAAACAAAACTGATCTACCAAGCATGGACAAAGTACCATATTGCCCATTAACATACAAAATGCCTTGTATGAGACTAAAATCATATACTGTACAGTAGTGAGTTCGTGGAAGAATCTTTGATAAACAAGAGACAACGAGCTACCTACCTATCAAGAGAAGGGCCAATGCAGGAAAACAGTCCCTCATATAGTACATTTAATATGGTCTACCAGATATGATTCACTTCCCACCAGCAGGAGAGACATGTGGGAAGATTAGAGATGTTGGTCTGTGTGTGTGTGTACGGTAACTCCCAGAACTAAGGTGAGGGAGTACCACTTATATTTCAGCAGTAGAAACCATGAAACAACTTGCTAACTGCTACAGTATCGGATGACCTGAAAGTGTCAGGATAGGATGCTTAAACAAAACTATAACTTGGGCGAACACATCCATTGTAAGAAAGGATAAATGATGATGAATGAGAAGGCAAGAGAGTGTGTACAGTATTTTCTTGATCCTAACCGCCAAGCATCATATGTGAATATAACGAGAACATAAATAAATCCCACTTACCGAGACACTGTTAATTTAAAGGATGACGATCTTTCCGTTGGTTTCTTAATTTCATATTTTTGTGGATTCTAGTAACAGTCTGTCCGCAGTCATACACCAAGTACATAACAGAAAGCATGAGAGAAAAGACAGGAAAAACCAATCACCTGGTATGAGGTCGTATTCTCTCACCCGACTCCCAGGCCTCATGACCCCTAATTGGTCGCCAGATATTTGAGACTTGCTCCTGGGTTCTGGCACGGACTTAGTGCTCTCACCAGTGTCTTTGGTTAGGTTCAGATTGGGCATGCTGCCTCTACTGTCGTCGAATTTCTCACTCGTGCCGTCCCCGATGATGCTGATCCCTGTGTCATTCGGTGTACTCGGCTGCTGGGACGCTCTGTAAATGTAACTAACATGAAGAGATGTCTCCTAACGTCGATAGTATAAGGGATCATATGAAGATTAGCACCCCAGCTTATTTCACTTAATGCTTAAACACCCTAATGCTAACCTAACCTAATTTAAATCTATCCTAACTTGACCTAATCTAACCTAAGTTGATTTATATCTCACCCAACTTAACCTAATCTAAAGCTAATCTAACCTACTTTCAGGTAGGGTATTTAATCATCAGAGAACTGCACATTTCATTATCTTATCTTTCATAATTCAGGCAGGGAACATATGAATAGTCTTCTCTAAATTCAATTACCAACACACACACTCCATATATCTACCCCCCTGGCCCTCTCTCTCAAATATCCACTCCAGTCACTTCATCCTCGTCACACACAGCTACACTAAAAAATCCTCATAGATTAAATACACATATAGATAAAGATCATGAGAGAGAGAGAGACACACACATAAATATTTATACCAGACAGATGGATATACTGCAAAGACAGATAAACAGACAGACCAACATATAGATAAACACAGACAACAGAACAATCAGCAGACAGTTGTGACAGATCCAGACACCTTGGCGATTGTTCCGGGGAGAAGTAAAGTCTTGGTACAGGAGGCTGGTGGTTGGGGTGGTGGTCCCGCTGCTCATCTTGGAAAGACAAGTGATGAGGTCGCATCTGTCTGTGAGAGAGAGAGAGAGAAAAACACTGTTTAATGAAAGTTGATCACATAGCCCTGAAGTTCCATTATCCTCTTGGGTGCAGGGTTGCCTCTGAGTGAAATAAAATTATCTGGCATTAACCAAATAAGATATTAAAAGTAGCGTCCCATATTGAAGGATTAAGGAATACAAAAGGCTCTTTAACTGGTTATCTAAAAAGGTCCTGAAGTTTCTTATATAGCCCTACACAACTCAGCCCCTCTACTGCTGCTCCATGAACCCGAAGAGTTGGACGCTGATGCATTATTCCAGTCATAAATGCTTCGGATTCATTAGTGTGAATCTAATGGGTTCGTTGAGTAGCAGAAGAGGCAACAGGAGTTTTTTTCATGACTGTACACAGGTATACACCACAACAAATTACCAAATATTTACATAATACAGAAATTCCACATTAAAATTCACCACAAATAAAGAGAGACTATAATAAAATGTGTTGAAAAGTGTAATACAGATGTGAAACCTCCATCTAACAAACTATATAGAGATGAAAGTCCATTATATCAAGGGTCCATTAGATGTGAAACCTCCATCTAACAAACTATATAGAGATGAAAGTCCATTATATCGAGGGTCCGTTAGATGTGAAGCCTCCATCTAACAAACTATATAGAGATGAAAGTCCATTATATCAAGGGTCCGTTAGATGTGAAGCCTCCATCTAACAAACTATATAGAGATGAAAGTCCATTATATCAAGGGTCTGTTAGATGTAAAACCTCCATCTAACAAACTATATAGAGATGAAAGTCCATTATATCAAGGGTCCGTTAGATGTGAAGCCTCCATCTAACAAACTATATAGAGGTGAAAGTCCATTATATCAAGGGTCCGTTAGATGTGAAACCTCCATCTAACGGATTATATGGAGAGAGAAGTTCGTTATATGGAGGTTTCACTGTAGAGGAATGCACCACCTAACCTGGCATTCTGTATGGCATGGAAAAGACCGACATAGAGACTGACGGAACATTAAAACACTTACTCATCGGATCTGTTTAATATTCGTTTAGTTCCTGTTAGTTTAGATATTCCATATTTTCTTACAGGCGGCTCTGGTTCCTCGTCGTCTTCTTCGTCACACACACAATCTGAATCACTTTCCTCGATCGATTGGTGCGACATTTCTTCTTCCCGTCGTCTCATTCTGAAAAATAACATTTCATCATTGTAGCCAGACCTTTTATCATCTACAGTAGAGGAGAAAACATTACAGTATTATATTTCTTCCAGTCTTCCTCTACAAACAACTTAAAGCAAATCTGTTGGGATAGTCACTATTTGGGAGGCTACCATTGGGCTATTAACACTGTCTATGCACGTTGTTTGTGTTCCTATACTGTCTATGTTTACGATAAACTAAACTTGTTTGACAATTTTACTGAATAAATATCTCTTATCTGTTACCTATATTGAGTCATATATATATAATGTCTATCTCGATCCATCTATCTACCTGTTCATCCTTACCTGAGTGAGTTGTTCTCGTGCCACACCTTCTGCCTCACCTCAGCGCCGTAGTTCCTGAACATAAGCCTATAGGTTGACTTCCTGTGTACCATAACGATCACCACAGCAAGTCTAGTAACTCAAGTCTTCCCCTTAAATACTACCACCACACAATCAACCACAGCAATACCACCACCACCACCACACTACAGCTAGGGCTCTCAGCAAGACCAACAGTGTTTATTTATATCCACGAACCGGTTCGTCTCATTATTTGTTTTTCAAGCTAATTCAAACCGTTTTAATATATTTTTATCATATATAATTATTTTTTTTACATTATTTATTAAGTATAAAAAATATTGGATGTTTATAATAGCCTGGTAACGAAATAATAATTATTTGTTTGTTAAAGCCGTAATATTATTTTAACATTATTTCTCCAGCTGACATTTGTTTGGAATGTTTGTTGACAGGGGAAACAGTCAAAAACTGTCACCCAAACGTGAGCAACGAGCCTAATATATTAACTGAGATGATGCTCTTATATTTCAAATATACGTTTATTTTTTTTTAGGGGGGAATCCCAATTTATTTTCCGATTTTATTATCCTTAGTTTACAGGTGTATAAGCATCTCAACTTCTCAAGGGGCACTACTCAGTCGAGTGTCCTGACCTGGAGCTGGCGGACGCTCGCCCCACAAGGGGTCACAGCTCAAGATTGAAGAAGCCGCAAGTCCAGAAAACTGTGAGGGCAAACTTTTTCGGAGTGAGAGTTGTGAACTCTTGGAACAATCTACCAGAGAGTGTTGTGACGGCACCGAGTGTGAGCTCTTTCAAGACCAGACTTGACCAACACTGGAACTGGTTTAGGTACATTCAGGAGCCGGTACATGCCCAGTACTTGCCAACAGTGCGTAACAGAGACGTGACCGATCGCCCAAGCGGCTAACGAGCCGATCAGTGGCGAAGAGGATAAAAGTAAAATATCTCTGTTCTAAGAGAAATATAAAAGAAGAATGAATGATATGATAAAAGATATTTTTGTCATCTGAACTTCCTATATCAGTTATGTATGCACCATGGCAGACATTGGGAAATGGTTCGCTTTAACGCTACTAAACACAGGAATAATAAATCATGAAGGTCAATTGTTGCTGTATTTGTCAGAATCTTCTACACTTATTGGTTAATATCCCACTGGGAACAGATAGATATATTGTGTAGATATAAAGGTATTTCCCAAAATATCAATATACAAGTTCGCAATGATTCAACTTGTATATACAGTATATACTGTGCATAGACACTGTAGGTATATAAACAATGTACATAGATCATACAGGTATATAAACAATGTACATAGATCATACAGGTATATAAACAATGTACATAGATCATACAGGTATATAAACAATGTGCATAGATCATACAGGTATATAAACAATGTACATAGATCATACAGGTATATAAACAATGTACATAGATCATACAGGTATATAAACAATGTGCATAGATCATGCAGGTATATAAACAATGTACATAGATCATACAGGTATATAAACAATGTGCATAGATCATACAGGTATATAAACAATGTACATAGATCATGCAGGTATATAAACAATGTACATAGATCATACAGGTATATAAACAATGTACATAGATCATACAGGTATATAAACAATGTACATAGATCATGCAGGTATATAAACAATGTACATAGATCATACAGGTATATAAACAATGTGCATAGATCATACAGGTATATAAACAATGTACATAGACACTGTAGTTATACAAACCCAACAGTGTATAATCTTTATATTCTCATTTCAATTAAGGTTTGTTGTTTATATGTTTCAACAACTAAGTCTTTTAAACGTGTATTCAAAGTCAATCCATTACACTAAACATCAACTATGATACATTCAAGGGAGGAAGTTGTTTGTGTTGGTTGTGTGGTCTTTTGGACAAGGTGGAGAGCAGGACAGCTGACTCCACACTATACGAGATGTCGACGACCAGTGTGGATAGATTCTAAGGACTCTATTGAACACGTGAAAGGAGAACGAGTTTATTATATTGAAAGTTAAAGTTAAATGTAAATAACCTACTGAGAAGTGAGTTAAAAGCTGTAGGTGTTTTATTTAGATAGTCAAGGGGGGGAGGAAGGGGGAGGGGCATTATTATAAGCCTCTCAGAGTAACTTCATTAGGGCGGTATCAACAGCTTCCTGAGTTTGTCTGTACTTTTGATAGTAGTCTTCCTTCTGCCTGTGGTCGTTGACGTCCAGCCAACTGATGGTGTCATCACACACCATTAGTATATGTTTGAGGTTTTCTTCTACTGCACGTTTCATGTTAAAACAGTAAGATTCCAACACATTCTTGGATAACACAGATTCTCTCTCTCTCTCTTCATCAGCCTTGTATCTCTCAAGATCATGGATCATTCCGTCTATCTCTTCCTTGGTAAGATGCTCCTTGTTGTGGCTGATGGTCAACTTCTTCGGTTCGCCAGAACTCTTGACGACGGTAGACACTTCCAACACATCGTCAGGATTAATGCAAAAAATTATCTCGATTTCGGTTGCACCTGATGGTGCAGGGATGTCAGTCAACTCGAATTTCCCAAGAAGATTGTTGTCCTTAGTCATGGCTCGCTCCCCCTCGTAGACTGCGACTACAATACTAGTTTGGTTGATGCTGTAGGACACTGTCTTCTTGTTGGGGATGGTTGTGTTGCGCCTGACGATAGTACTCATCACTCCTCCTGCAGTTTCAATGCCCAGGGAGAAGGGAGTTACTTCCAGCACTACAACGTTCTTCACAGCTGCTGACTTGTCACCACGCAGGGTGGCAGCCTGGACGGCAGCACCACAAGCTACAGCTTCGTCAGGGTTGATGGTCTTGTTAAGTTCCTTACCATTGAAGAAGTCTTGAACCACATTCTGGATCTTGGGGATGCGAGTGGAGCCTCCGACAAGAATGACGTCATAAATCTGAGCCTTGTCCATTTTAGCGTCACGAAGAGCATTCTCTATGGGCCTTAGTGTACCACGAAATAAATCTGCACATAATTCTTCAAATTGACTGCGGGTAATTGAAGTGTAGAAATTAATGTCCTCAAACAAGGAGTCAATGGCAACACTGGCCCGAGTTGAGCAAGAGAGTGAGCGCTTGGCACTCTCACAAGCTGTACGGAGGCGACAACGAGCACGTTTGTGTCCAGATATATCCTTCTGGTATTTACGTTTAAACTCCTGAAGGAAGTGATTAACGAGGCGGTTGTCGAAATCCTCACCACCCAGGTGTGTGTCTCCTGCAGTAGACTTGACCTCAAACGTTCCGTCACCAATGGTCACGACGGAAACACTAGTGTAGCCGCCACCAACGTCAAAGATGAGAACATTTCTTTCTTCACAAAATTTCTTCCTAAGACCATAGGCGATGGCAGCCGCTGTGGGTTCACTTATAATACGAAGCACATTTAATCCAGCGACGGTGCCAGCATCCCTGGTCGCCTGGCGCTGACAAGTGTTGAATTTAGAAGGAACGGTAATTACCGCGTCCATCACGGTAGTACCCAGGTGAGCTTCAGCGGTTTCCTTCAGCTTGCTGAGCACCATGGCGGTGACCTGCTCAAGGTACAGTGTCTCATTCTCACCTTTATATGTTACTTCAATCTTGGGCTTCATGTTGGAGCTTATGAGGGTGAAAGGCCAGTGTTTCATGTCGCTCTGCACGTTCACGTCACTGAGTTTGTTGTCAGTAAGTCGCTTGACGCCCCACACAGTGTTGACGGGGTTGGTGGCCACCTGGTCCTTGGCGGCGTCACCCACCACACGTGTTGTGCTGGTGAAGGCGACCCAGGAAGGTGTAGTGTAGTTGCCACAATCATTGGCGATCACCTGCACTTTGTCATCACGGAACACCGCCACGCAGGAGTTGCACGTGCCGAGGTCTATCCCTATTGCTGGTCTTCCTGACATTTTTCTGCCAAAGTAACAGTTAAATTCACCGTTAATACAAATTTGACCCGTGACTCAGACAGACTGACAACGGTGATTGTTTAATGCCCAGAGGAGGTAGAGTTAGGTTGGGTTCGGTTAGTTGGATTGGGTTAAGCTAGGTTAAGTTAAACTCTTCGCCGAGAACTTCTTAATTTAAGAATCAAGTAATTTTTGGGAGTTTGTTTATGTTTTTTGTTATGAAGTTCTGTAACTATCACACAGACTCACAAGAAAGTTCGTGTTTCATTACTTAGACCTAAAGAAAAACTCGCTTCAATCTCACTTACTTACAGGAAAAGAGAAGAGATTAACTTGTTTCACTTGAGAGCAGACGTACAGCACTTTACTTCCACTTTACTTTTATCCTCTTCACCACTGATCGGCTCGTTTGCTGCTTGGACAGTCAGTCACGTCTCTGTTACGCACTGTTGGCAAGTACTGGGCATCAGGTGATATTTGTACTAACTAATGCTATATGCTAACCCTACATACTTCATTAGTGTAGTATCTGTAGATTATTTGATAGGCAACTGATATGATAAATTATATAACACTGAAGCAAAGTTCTCTTTATTAACTTGCATACTGGTGTAAAAATAGGTACATATGATTAAACAAGCAAAATTGTAATTAATCTCATTCCGTTAGCCATAAAAGAAACTCAGACATTTGGAATGGCATTCAAAGTTTATAAAAAAAATAAGAATTCTATATTTAATGCCATTTGGAAGCCGCATTCTACAAAAACCTAAAGCGAGTACTTGAATAACCTGTGAAATCACCTGAAAAAAAACTAACACTATGTATGCACTATGTTAATTTATCATATCTGTCACATGTCCGTACTCCGTATCATGCAAGCCAAGATACACCATTATATCATGGCTTACATCATATACAGACACATTACTCGACAGTCAACACACCTCTGCACTCTCCAGGGAGATAAACACTACTAAGCCCAGTAGCCAGCAGTGTTGCCAACTCGGATTTTCAAATGTCGCTAGGCTGGTACCTAAAAGTAGCTAAATGTCGCTAAATCTTCCATGAAAAGTCGCTAGCTATTATTCCCCCCCTTCAGTAATTTGATGCAAATAATATTTTCATAATGCCGACTATAATGGACGGAGTATAAATAAAATGCATTATATAAAAATAAAAATATTATTTTTTCTAAAGTTTAATGTGCACACTTACCTATTATTCAATAGTAATTGCATCCCAGTCCTCTCCGTAGTGTGAACAACTGTAGAGCTGGAAGCATGTGAAGTGCTTGGTTCAGGTTCTCTTGTAACTGTATGCCTCCACAGTCCCTATCTTTCTTAAAATATCACTAGGAAGTTCATAACTTGCACAACAGGTGTTCTGTCTTTTTAACCCATACTTTATTGTAAGAATTGCCTTTAATGTCGATAGTTTCATTTTGTTGCGCAATTTTGATTTCACAAAGTTCATATTACTAAATGTGCGCTCTACATCTGCGTTTGAATGCGGAAGAGATAAGGCAGCGAGTGCAATTTCAGCCAGATCATGGTAAGGGTTTTCACCTGTCGCATCTCTGTAATTTGCCACTTCTGACCACAATTTTAGGGTGTTAGATGCATGGACGGGCTGACATCAAGTGATCAGGAAATAGACGTGTCCCTCCTTCTGTACCACGACCCGTTCAAATGTATTAAACTTTTCTTATTATTTATTGTCCCTGTAACCCCGTTGCTATATATTATGGCTCGAAATTAGGAAAACTGAGTTTTCATGGACAGTCCAAAAGTATCCAGAAAGTCGCTAGATTTCTGTGGATATCTCTAGATCGCTCTAAAATGTCGCTAGAAAAAAACAAAAAGCTCTAGATCTAGCTACAAAGTCGCTAAGTTGGCAACTCTGAAGCAAGACGTGGTGAAGGCCGCAAGTGTACAGGAACGGTACGCGTCACTACCGTCAGACTCCCCTCTCCCCTCTCTCTCTCCTCTTTCATGCGTTTTTGTATTTTACATAGTGCAAATCAGAGATAAGGAATAACAATAAGAATCCCGGGATTTGAACCAAATTCCCGGAAAAAAAAACATAACCACTTACGCCAGAGATCCCGGGAAGGAAACCCTACTGGGCATGCACCGGCTCCTGAATGTATCTGAACCAGCTCCAGTGTTGGTCAAGTCTTGTCATGAAAGAGCTCACACTCGGTGCCGTCACAACACACTCTGGCAGATTGTTCAAAGAGTTTACAACTCTCGCTCCGAAAAAGTTACCCTGGGCTTGCGGCTTCTTTAACCTTGAGCTGTGACCCCTTGTGGGCTAGCGTCCGCCAGCTCCAGATAAGGACACTCAACTAAGTAGTGCCCTTTGAGATATTTATACTCGTACACCTCAATTAGGTCTCCCCTTGTCCGTCTGTAGTCATTACCAACACACACAATAAACTGTTCATCGGAAAGATAATTGTCATGATAGTACACTATAGCTTAATATATCTCTGGCCAATAAGACGGAACAAAATATTTATTATACCTTATCTCGCCCCGTGAAGTCAGAGATAGTGAGGACACGCAGATTTAAACCTCTGAGTAAGAGTAACTTTTAGGAGTCATATTAATGTTTGTTAAATTGAAGATACACATATAAGGTAATTAATCTATATTATCCCGCCACCTCTCATGTGAAATCTCTGCTTACCTCTCCGTGCGTCAAATTGAAAAGCGGAATACGAGCCTTAATTAATCTCGTTCTATATAATGACTTATTATTATTATTATTATTATTATTATTATTATTATTATTTTACACCTTAAACAAAATCACCCAACTCACTAATGTTTCATAATCTCTCTCAGCCATCCTAGCCTCCCCCAGCCACCACAGCCACCATAGCCTCCCCCAGCCTCCCCCAGCCACCATAGCCTCCCCCAGCCACCCTCAGCCGATTTTAGCTCCTCGTAGATCCGACTCGTCAGTCCTAGGTGAACTGTGAGCCTGGCTGGAACCTCCTGCATAGCCTGCGTTGGTAGGTAAGATTGTGGTAGTGGTGATGGTTGTGGTAGGTTAGTGTGTATTATTATTAGTAGTAGCAGTAGTGGTAGTGCTGCAGTAATATTGGTGAAAATAGTAAATATAACTGAATGTTAGAAAATATCCCCGACATATATAAAATTACCATAACTTGAACAAATATACCAGTAATTATATATCCTTCTGGGTATATCTGCTTGTGTATATTCATGTGTTTTTTTTGCGTTATGTGTGTGTGTGTGTGTGTGTGTGTGTGTGTCTGTGTCTGCGGGTAGTGGGTTAAAACCTTTAATGTCTCTCACTACAGGAGTCGCAACACCCAACCTGCCGTACACCTCCGCCTCTTACACCCACACTATGCACTGGCGCCTGAAGATATACCCATACCTGTCTCTTGTACTGCTGAGTGTATTGTGGTAAGTAATGGGGGTGTACGAATACCTTCCTTCATCGCAAGTTAGAAAGTAATTTTCACTTAGGAACTCTTGAGATTTCTGAATCAGTGAAGTAAGTTAATTTTTAAATATATTTGCAGGTTTAATCCAGGGAAAATTCCTCACAACCACAGTCTACCTTCCTTGGGTAAGTCTCTCTCTCCCACACACACACAGTGACTTGTAATCAACCAGTGTATTCACTCCCAGTCAATCTTACTTTTTGCACTGTCACTATGTTGAATTGTCCTGTGGTTTGAGCTGCTCCCCACCTAGTTATTATACTGTATATCATCTTTGTATCACTTATATTACTTATAACTGTATGTTTCAGACTTCCACCTGCCATGCTCTTTCAAGAAACCGTTAATTATTATTATTACACCACACACACACACACACACACACACACACACACACACACACACACACACACACACACACACACACACACACACACCCACATACACACACACACACACACACACACACACACACACACAAGTAACCGAAATTAATTATAGTTGTGGAGTAGATTGCTTTAGCTGTGAGTAATGTGTTCTGGGGACTTTTATAGCTGTATTATGCTCGGACTTGTGGGTAACTATATACCTTCCTAAAAGAAATCATTGAGATGTGATCCGCTATGAACGTCGTTAAATACTGCACAGTGCACACTATATTCACGTTATAATTATTACAGACAAAATGGATTAAATGAGACTCGAACCTGTGATTCCGTTTTTATGTGACATACCTTAAGGCCATTATGTTACAAACAGCTGTTCTTAGCGTTGATAATCACTGGGCGTTAGGTGCTGTTGCTGTTTAACCCGGAAGGCGGCGAGGAAAGGGAGAGTACGCGGGGGGGGGGGTAAAATTAAGCACGTAACTCCTTCATTTATAAGTGAACCGGGATTTTTTTTGTTTTTCATGTAAACGTAAGATCATTCTCTGTTTTGATACATTAATCCACACGAATAAAATCCCAGTGCTTTATTAATAACCGGGAGATGTGAATAATAATTGAGGATTTAGAAGAAAACGAGTTATATACATGCAGTACCTTAGACGTAGTTGTGGTTCGATATTTCCACCAGTCACACCCACACCATACTGTACTGTCACACACCGTACTGTACTGTCCCACACCGTACTGTACTGTCACACACCGTACTGTACTGTCAAACACCGTACTGTACTGTCCCACACCGTACTGTACTGTCAAACACCGTACTGTACTGTCACACACCGTACTGTCAACTCATACTTCTTAATGAAACAGTGCTTCACGGTGGTCATGGTGAGGTTGTCATTTACGGTAATTTTGTTGTTCCTTTCGATGGTAAATATAAAATAAAACGCAGTTTGTCTCTAGGAATTAATCCGACCGAGTATAAACTAACTTTAGTAAACTCAGTCTTAACTAGTCTAGTGCCACGAAACTGAAATCTCAAGAAATTCATTTTGGATCACCTGAAGATTAGCCCTTCTACCTTATTTCACTTTAAACCAGCCTAATATTAGCAGAACCTAACCTAACAACCAATTTTAACCTAACATAACATAACCAAATTTAATCTAACATAACATAACCAACCCTTACCAAACATAACATAACCCCCACCGGTAGCGTTAGAGTGTTTAATCATCAGGTGAAGTAAGCCGGGGAGGTAGTGGCTATATAATCATCACGAGACCCAACACTTTTTTTTTATAATAGCAAAAGACAGCGTGTGGTACCCAGGGCGTGATATTCCACCACCTACCCTGTCTGAAGGAGGCGACGGTGGGGTGGGGTGGGAGGCTCGGCAGAAGGATGGAGGCCTCGTCAGTAAAGAAGGTGTAATATTATGGGAGAAGCAGCAGGAGAGGAGGCAGAAGGCGCTAATGGAGGGCTGTAGGGGTACTAATCCAATCTCTGAACTCCGTCGGGTCCTCATCAGTCAACCGAGGTTACAGAGGCTCCTGACCGACGACCGCCATCGAACTATGTATTGTTTCATCCCCAAGGTGACGTAACCAATAACAAATGTATAACAGACCACATGAATATTAGCCCCCTGCTTAAGTCTCCTTGAAGATTTACCAAATTAACCGTAACCAAATACTAATGCATAATTTGAGATTTTTTTTTCTTTTATTGTGAATTTAATAACGTTTCCCTTTAGATCTTCCGCAATATTATTTGATGGGAAGGCTATATTAATATTTATTTTAGATATTACTCTTTTTATCGCCAATTTCTTACAGTCTCGCCTCGGGTCTTGAGTACTTATTGGATGAATGAACTAACGGAGTGTTGGTGACGGTTCAGGTGGCTTGTACTAACTGGAAGCTCCTGTGGGCGAGGCTGACGGGGCGCTACAACACCCTGACCCAGGAAGAGAAGACCAGCGGTGATATTCATGTTATACTGGATAAAGATATTCAACAGGAGAACCGTAAGGTGGGAGTGTGTTTGGTTTGAGTGTGGTGAGGGTGTGTGAATGTATGTATCGGCAAATATTCAATGTATTCACGCGCTAAAACATATATATCCTTCCGTCCGTGTGTGCGTCCGTGTGTGTGTCCTCCCAGCCGGCTTATGAACATCCTGACGAATATAACATGAATTTAGTATGACATTTCATTCTCTCATATATATTTCATTCTTAATAAAACAAAATTAGTAACATGTATTAATATTTTTATCATTCATACATTTTAATTTGTATTATTTATCTTGTAGTTATCAGTCCTGAGAGGCAAGTTGGCTGTCTACACTAAGTTCCTGATTGTGCGTCATCCCTACGAGCGACTCCTCTCAGCTTATAAAGACAAAGTAGCTGGCATCTCAGAGACCAATTTCCAACGTAAAGTTCTCAATCATGTGCAGACCATCAGACCCAACGCCACTCAGACAGATATTAAGTGGACGGAGTTTATCTCGTACATAATCGACGGCGGTTATAAGGAGGATGAACACTGGTCGACGTACAAGAAGCTGTGTCATGTTTGTACCGTCCATTATAACTACATCGCTAAATATGAAACTCTGACAGAGGATTCGGAAGAAATATTACGGAGAATTGGGGCGCCTGACGATCTTCATTTCCCCGTGTTCGAGCCGTCTAACACAGCCACAGTTCTGCAAACATACATGAGGAACCTGACTAAGGAACAGGTGGTGGGATTGTACCGTGTGTATAAAGACGACTTTGACCTCTTCCAATATTCACCTGACTTATACTAAATACATAACATAACCTTGTCTAACCTAACCTAGGACTGTATAACCTAGCCTAGCCTAACTCACCTAACCTGCTCTGACAAACTAAATACATTATCACAAATATATGTAATCGCTCTTGTATATTAGGTAATGGTATGTCTTATGTTTTAATGTTGATATTTAGTGTCTTTATTAATCTAGAATATGCACTGAATGAGAAAAAAATTATATTTCCACAGCGTTCTTGTAGCGTCTACTGGTGACCAATGAAAAGCTAAAGAAGACACAGTTATAATGGGAGTGAGTTTTATATATACAGTATGTCCTATAAGTATGAAAATCAGTATCGTATCCATTTTCACCTATAATACTGACCATAATATTGCTCATAATCTCTAAATCCCTTAGTAATCCTTAAATCCGAAGAAAAAATCCTACGAGATGATAGTATTTATCAACAAACCACACACTCACATAGTATTTATCAACAAACCACACACTCACTTCCTGTACAGTAAATAGTGTGAGATTTTTTTAACACGGGATGACGAATCTCGTCTTTTAGAAACGCCTGTCGGATTTTTAAAGTGGGAGACGTTTTTAAGGACGAAAATGGATCAGGTAATTCACACGACAACAACCCGACTGTTGAAAATGGTTAAAAACAACTAGTAATGGTAGTGGTTATGGTAGTGGTTATGGTAGTAATATTTGTAGATGATAGTACTGTTAAAGATCGTGGCTGTAATGGTAGATGTTATGGTATAGCAATGTTTATGGCTATGGTAACACTCAAGAGATTATGTTTGCAATGATATGGTAACAGGTGAGTGGCCTAAGTATAGCAGGAACTATGGTACCAACACAATGGCGATGAAATAAGAAAGCTTTTATGATGGTAGAGATAGAAACCCATAGGAATGGAAAGCACACACACACACACACACAGATAATGGTATAGCCATGGGAGGGATGTGGTGCCAACAGAATGATATACGGTAAAATGGTAGATGGCGTGGCAGAAATGATGGTGGCATAGCCAGGGTTATTGTCCGTTACGGTAGTAGAGCAGGTACTTTTACTTTACCTTCATCCTCTTCACGGCTGATCCGCTCTTTCGCCGCTTGGGAATAACGGTTGTGGGCGATAACGGAAGTAAAGCACTGATTGAACACAAACAGGTAACGAAACGACTCGGTAAATGTCAGTCTTCTCACACCTCAGTTATTGCGGAGTGTTAAAAAAATGACAGGTAGAGAGATTCGGTGTAAGAATGCCATTTATCACTTTGAACAGCAATTCTATGATAACAGCTGAAGTGTGTTTTTTTTTTTACTTATAATCTATTGTTGTTGTTTAAATGTATTACTGCGCTTCAACAACAAAGATTTACTTACACTAGACAAAAAGTATCAAATACTAAAATCTCGTATTCTAAGCAAGTCCATACACTGTGGGTGGGCGTGATCCAGGTATATGCTGATAACCACAAGATGTGAATTACACGAAAGCGCTTGGGAACTTCGTGTTTTCTTCTTTCCTTGTGGTTATCAGCATATATATATAACTTTTTTCGGAAAGTCTTCGAGGTAGTAGATAATGACGAAAATTACGATGTTATTTACTTAGACTTTAGCAAAGCATTTGACAGAGTACCGCATCAGAGGCTTTTGAGAAAAATTAAGGCTCATGGTATCGAGGGGAAAGTTTTAAATTGGATAAAATCATGGCTCACCGATAGAACGCAGAGGGTCAGCATAGATGGTGTTAAATCTGAGTGGGGCCGTGTAACCAGTGGGGTTCCCCAGGGGTCAGTACTGTACTAGGCCCACTCTTGTTCATAATCTACATAAACGATCTAGATACTGGGATCAGCAGTGACATAAGCAAGTTTGCGGATGACACCAAAATAGGGAGGCAAATTAATTCAGGGCAGGATGCAAATGCATTATAAGAGGATCTAAATAAACTGCAGGGGTGGTCTGAAAAATGGCAAATGAAATTCAACACCAGCAAGTGCAGCGTACTTAATATTGGAAGAACAAATACTTATAATGTATACAGCCTTAACAACATCAACCTAGAGAAGTCGACTTGTGAAAGAGACCTAGGGGTACTTGTAAGCCCGGACCTACGGCCTAGAAAACAGTGCGTTAATGTTCGAAATAAGGCAAACAGAGTATTGGGTTTTATATCTAGAAGTGTAAGTAACAAGAGTGCAGAGGTCTTATTGCAACTATATCTTGCGCTAGTCAGGCCACACCTCGATTATGCGGTTCAGTTCTGGTGCCCCTATTATAGAATGGATATAAATTCACTAGAGTCGGTGCAGCGAAGAATGACAAAAATGATTCCGGGACTTAGATATCTTCCATATCAGGATAGACTAAAGAAACTTAACTTGCATTCCCTAGAAAGACAAAGAGTGCGGGGAGATATGATAGAAGTATTTAAGTGGGTGAAAGGAATCAATAAAGGGGATATAGATAAAGTTCTTATAATATCCGAGCAGGATAGGACTCGGAGCAACGGATTCAAGTTGGATAAGTTTAGATTTAGGAGGGAGATAGGGAGAAACTGGTTCACAAATAGGGTGGTGGACGAGTGGAACAAGCTTAGCAACTTTGTAGTAAGTGCTGGAACGCCGGAAAGTTTCAAAAGGAGGCTAGATGGATTCATGGATGATAGAGAGTGGGAGTAACTCGACAGGAGCTGCCATGCACAGGCCAACCGGCCTATTGCAGACTCCTTATTTTCTTATGTTCTTATATATATATATATATATATATATATATATATATATATATATATATATATATATATATAATATATATATATATATATATATATATATATATATATATATATATATATATATATATTACGGAAAGTGGTTCAGCCTTCTGGAGTGAACCTTTACAGAATGTGACTGACGGGTAATCAAGCTTGGACCATAAAGCAACACTTCCGCCACCCACTAATGGTGGAATCGAAAGCAGGAAATGTTCAGTATACAATTCACTCACCAACAACGTCAGCCTCACTCTGAGTAATATTTTAGGTCAGATTTCATTTATTATTAACCGAAGATGTATTGATTCTGAGTAGTCATACGAACCCCTAATCGTAAAGATATATTATAATTTATGTTCTATTGTATGAGTTATGGCTCCAGAAGAGATGTTGTGGGGTACGGGTTATTTGGTTCACACTCAGGATGGGATGGAGAAAGGAAACTCACAATGTGCTCTCTGTATACATATTGTACAATGCAGCTTGGTGCTGGGCAGTGGCAGCGTGGTTTCAGGCGTGATGTAGAGAGAGCTGATTGGTGAGGATGCTCAGAGGACCACCAGCTTGTGGGTCGCCATGCTCGCTGGCGGGAGCGAGGACCGCCAGGCAGGAGGAGGAGGAGGATGTGTTGCTTGCTGGTTAGTGTAGGTAGAAGAAGGGATGGTCACCACGAGGTCAGGTCTTATATAGCGGAGGTAGGCGTGGCTTAATAGTTGACCTCCGTCATGTAAGGCGGCGCTGGTTGACCTAGACCACGAGGCATACACTGGGGAATTCGCGGGGTGGGGTCGGCTACTCAGCGACAAGCGTTTGTAGGGGAGGAATCCACTACAATGTATTTATGAAGCTCTTATTCTGCCACAACAACAACAATTGATTAACTATTTTCTTTGTAGCTGACGGTCGTACGAGGGATATGTTACCTCGAGATATGTCTTCTTTGAGATAGTTTTTATTGATTCAAGTATTTTCAGTCACATGAATATTTGCCCATCCTATTTAACTTGCTAATGAATAAAGATGTATTTAAATAAAATGGGCTTATTTATGCCTACATGATAATTATAGGCATGTCTATTCAGTATGTAAGTTCTGAGGGCACCGATCATACTTTAAAATAGCTATTATGGTATTGATTAACATATATCAAACCGTCTATAATTTTAAAGTAAAGTTAGTAATGTTATATAATTCTTAAATCAGTCGGTAATATTTCCGCAATGCTGCGGTATGCGGTCGCCATAGCGCATGAAATATGGGGACCGCATACCCGTAGAGTCATATTACCGAGTAAACACGAAATTTCCGCACTTTGGCAACACTGCTGGTGTGTTGTGGTTTTGTTTACCAATTCCGGGTCATGTAATAGCGATATATCGTTGTTTAGTCTAAACGAATTATATTATAGATTAATAAAATAGTTACTACTAATAGTAATTATATTTTTACATTATTTATAATATGGAACTCTTTATAAACTTTATTAAAACCCAAGCAGAGTTGCCAACTTAGCGACTTTGTAGCTAGATCTAGAGCTTTTTGTTTTTTCTAGCGACATTTTAGAGCGATCTAGAGATATCCACAGAAATCTAGCGACTTTCTGGATACTTTTGGACTGTCCATGAAAACTCAGTTTTCCTAATTTCGAGCCATAATATATAGCAACGGGGTTACAGGGACAATAAATAATAAGAAAAGTTTAATACATTTGAACGGGTCGTGGTACAGAAGGAGGGACACGTCTATTTCCTGATCACTTGATGTCAGCCCGTCCATGGCTAATGTTGCCGTGTCGTCATTTATTTGTCTATTACCTTCGCCTTTGTAGCACCTGGGTAACTTACCTCTTTGTCAGATATGCAATATGAATTTCATTAATACGCTAAATTTTAAAGAATATTAGCAAAACATCTTATAGAATTAATTCTATCAAGCCTGCGTGGTTCCAAACTTGTCATCCGCGTCCACCATGGGTGACCCATAGACTCCATACAGTTGCCCCGACACTGTTCACCCGCTTTGCCAAAAACCATCAAGGAAAGTTTCCGCTTGTTTGCATGCTGTTTATTAATTTGAACCCTTCATAGTCCCAATAGAAAATGGGTAAGCCACAGTATTCGCAGCGATTTAGGAAGGAATGGCTCAGAGATGACAGATACAAAATTGGCTTCTGGAGGTGCCAGGAGATAATAAAAAAGGATTTTGTAAATTTTGCAAGTGTACTTTGTCTGCTAAGTTGTGCGACATTGAAAAACACAAAAACACTAAAAAACACAAGAAAGCAGAAGAGCCGTTTAGTGCAGAAAGACAGACAATTTTACCATTCAAGAAACTTGGTGAAGCAAAAAAAGTGGAGGGAACTCTGGCTATGTTTGTAGCTGAACATTGTTCTATTCGTGTGGTAGAACACTTAAGTGAAGTGTGTAAAGTATGTTTTAGTGACAGCAAGGCAGGCAGTGAACTCAAGTTAAAAAGATCAAAGTGTTCTGGGATAATATGCAATATTCTTGCGCCACATTTCACAGAAAATCTGAAAAATGATATTTTTATATAATGCATTTTATTTATACTCCGTCCATTATAGTCGGCATTATGAAAATATTATTTGCATCAAATTACTGAAGGGGGGGAATAATAGCTAGCGACTTTCCATGGAAGATTTAGCGACATTTAGCTACTTTTAGGTACCAGCCTAGCGACATTTGAAAATCCGAGTTGGCAACACTGGCCCCAAGTTCACAACAATGAATGCATTATATAACTCAAATACCCCTTGGCCCTTACCCCCAGCGACAGGCTACTCTGGGTCCAGATTCACTAACGCTGCTGAGACACGAAGTAAACGAGTTACTACTGTTATAAAAACATACATACAGCAACTTTCAAATCTCTAATAACGTGACAATTGTCGATAATTATGAATTATTAATGTCTCGCGATCACGTGAGTTTGTTTACAAACATTTGGCTCCAGCCTCCAGTTGACATGTGGTGATGCGCCATACCTTACTTTTATCCTCTTTAATGTTAATAAACTGAGTAAATGCATTTTTATTATGATAAATTACTAATAATAATCTAAAATATATTTAACTGAGTAATATACTGTATATTCGTGTTAGAAATGCTTAAGAGTGTTGGTGGTACAGTGAACAGTGGTAAGTGTACTGTACATATCTCACCATTTTAAAATCGATCACAAATCCGCTTAATCAACACTACAAGATACAGTACACACTTCAAAGAACACATATAAATGAAGCAATTCATTGGATACGTATTGTAAAAGTATTAACCCTTGAGAAGAATGATCTATTGTAAACGTTTTAGGACGATAATACCTGGATATGAAGTACTGTACTCATTTTACTTTTATCCTCTGCCACTGATACGTCAAGTCCAGGAAAAAAGTCACCTTAAAAAGTGCACGAAAAAACCTAACCTACGTGTAATGCCATCATATATATATATTGTGTTGTCATGTGTACAAGTCATTTAACTTTTTTCCTTTGACTTTATTTTCGTTCACCGATGGGTCAGGGTGAGACAGCACATCACCAGCGGCAGGTGAGACACAAACCTAATCTTTCTTATCTAATTATCTTAATACAGTACGGTACAAGTAATGGTCAAACACAACCACCGGGAAGAGACTAGTCACTTTAGTTGGACTACAACATTTAAAGGGAACAACTGGGTACTGTATTGGTGCATATTTAACTGACATCTCATTGGTTAAACTGACACACACACACACACGTTGGACCTTTAATGGTATATTTGAGTTAACTTTGTCCTCATTTTACGCAGGTGTTAAGCTGATAGTGAAGTGTAAGCAGTGTAGACTGTGATAATCAATTGATTTCTGCAGAGAATCAGTGGTTATAGTTTGACTACGGTGTTGAGACGCACAGAGGCTTATTATCCTTGTCTTCTGATAGTTAGATCTAGTTGTTGTTTTTTTTTGCAGTTAAATATTTTTTTCCTATTTACTGTAATTTAGAATGGAATACTTGTTTTAAATTAATGGAAAAGATTCAGAAAAGGTCAACCACAACTGGACTGATATGTATATGGGGAGATAGAGTAACCAAAATAATACTTTACTCTATAACGTTTTCGGAAAAAATGTATATTTTACTTGATTTTTGAATTTTGTATTCCTCTTAAAAACTGCAATTTTTTATCACACAAAATAGGCATGACTTGCAGAGTAAGATAAAATGCAAAAAGCTGACAAAACCAAACCTAACCAAACTATTACAGAAAATTATAAAGTGTGTAATACTGTATTTAAGTTAGGCGCCTGGGTTAAGGAGAGGAGTTAGGAAACTTTTCAATAGACGAAAAGTTCTTCAGACTATCAAGAACATCACAAAAATGGTGGAGGAAATAGATTAAAAAAATAAATAAAAAATCAAGACCCTAACCTAATGACTCAAATATCTTAACCTGTATAGTATACATGTCAAAACTAACCTAACTAGAGAAACCAGAAAAACCTGAACTGACCTTTTATCAAAGAGGGTTGAGCCCCACGTACCCCCAGTGTGTAAACCTGACCTAACCCAACAAGACAAAAAAGGGACCTAAAGAACTAAACCTCTATCTCCCTATATACAAATCACTAAACAGTTCTGTGGTTGACCTTTTCTGAATCTTAACCAGAAAATTATTGAGCCAGTATAAAAACTCTAATAATAATCTTGTTTATGTTGCAGGACTGAAGACTTACCATGAAGGTGAATAAGACCCTCTTGCCTATAAAGGTCCATTTCTTCATGTCCTGGGCCTGTAAGTGTTAATTGAATCTTGTTTATGTGATGTATTTGTTGATGGTTTCCGATGATAATGAAAGCAATAATGAAAATAATATTAATTTATACCACTACTGTTACCATAGCTGCTACTACTACAGCACTTCTACTACATGTACTACTATTGTATGACTACCAGACAGTTAATATTACCTGTATGTTCATGGTACAGGCTACTCCTCCGTGTTGCCCTTCATGATGGTGGTCGCCCGCCAGCTGGGTGTCCCCGTAGGCACCCAAGGTGTCATTAATGCCTTAATCATCACCACTGCCTTGT
Source organism: Homarus americanus (assembly GCF_018991925.1). NCBI lineage: Eukaryota > Metazoa > Arthropoda > Malacostraca > Decapoda > Nephropidae > Homarus > Homarus americanus. Next base: position 11,393,487 of record NW_024712526.1, on the reverse strand, counting down.
TCGCTAAGCCCCTCATCTCTGCCACCGCTGACCGTTTCCCGGCACTCAGGAAATCCATCTTCTTGGGCCTGTTGACTGCCATGGTGCTGGCGATCGGTCCTTTAGGGTTCCTGCCTCCGCTCTACGATCCTCCAGTCCTGAGAGGATATGTAGAGGGCACGAAGACAGATGTTGAGCGGTTCATTACCAAGGAATCAGGTAATTTTGTGCTATGGCTAAGTTTTGGGGATCTTTTGTTTGTTTTTATGTCCCTGTGTGATGTAGGATTAGAATTTGTTGGTTTGTATTTTTTATGGTGGAGAGAAAAGGTTATTTGGGTAAAATTCTTGGTGTGAAATATATTATGTTTTGTGTGTCTGTGTGTCAGCTAACCACAACCCTCCATCACTGCGTCTCTCCCTCATCATCCTCAGACAGGTGTTACGTGACAGAAGCTTGGGACTGCGTAGTCACCTGCATCCCTTCACACACGTGTCCTCTTGGATCTCTCCCAGTGAATGAACTCAGGATTTCCCATATCCACTCACAGGATGCCCCAAACCTTCACCACCTCCAGGAGACATCCTACACCTCTGGGATTAAAAATATGACAATTAAACATAATGTAAATGATCTCACAAGATCACATCTCCAACCTGGGATGCTAGACGCTCCAGGTAAAGACGAGATACTGGGAGCTTTTTATTCTCCTGATAATGTAACAAGGGAACATAAATTTGGTGAGCTTTCAAAGCCACCTAGAGTGACAGATGTCCCAAGGAGAGAAGACCAAGTGAGGGTTACCAACATCCAGCAGAAGACCCCAAGGGGAAGGGTAAGAGAAGGAGGTCATGTGTATCTTATAGAAGGTCTTCAGGCAGATGCCGACATCTTCAATATAAGGTGAGTCAAGGCATAATATACTGTACCAGATGTTGAGGTAATTAATATTTATTATGCCAGGTGTTTCTTCGCAGATATCTATCTGTGAAGAAGGTAAATAGATAGGTAGAAGAAGAATTACTAAAATCTTCATACTGTACAAGTTCACTTTCACATTGATGGCTTTCTTGGCTATCCTTGGTCAAATTGCCTTGCCAAACTGTTTACCATTACATGTATTTTATACCCTCACTGTCTAGGTACATTTTTTGTATACCTGTACTGTCTTTGTATATTGTTCCTCTTCTTCTTAAATTGTATAGCTACCTTGCCTACACACATGCTAAATCAATGTTTATGTTTTCCTTGTAGTTCTGTTATATGTACTACTATATATGATAAATGTTTACTTGTAACTTGTTCATACTGTACTCATAGTCTATTGTTCATGTGATGAATTCACAATAAAATCATTCAGTCATTCAATGTAAAATTATATGATGATTTTAGTGAATAAAATTAAAGTAAGATAAACTAACGGTTAAACTTGCTCCAAAAAGTGTCTTTACGGTTTTGTGCGAGACAATGTAACACAACCCTACCGAGACAATAGGAGACACTGTGTTTATTTTGAAATTCATTTGACCCCTCCATAAAGATACTGTTTTGGAGTGAGTGTACATAGACAGTGCAGGTATATAAACAATGGTAAACTGTAAGTAGATTAAACCAAAGTTAACCCCAAAAAGCTGTTAAAAAATTATTTCCATTAGCCTACACTGTGGTGGTGGTGAGTGGTCAGGATCGGAGTGTGTGGCACCCTGGATGTTGGGTCATTTCTGGCTCTATGTGGTACTTCTGCTGGTGGGTCAGGTCGCTTCCTTAACTGCAGAGTCTATCTCGGATGCCATCTGCTGTGACATCATCGGTATGTGGTGTGTGAGTTTGTGTGCCTCGGTGTTTGGGTGTGTGCATGTGTTGTATGTATGTGTGTGTGTGTGTGTTGTATGTATGTATGTATGTGTGCATGTGCATATGTTTGTGTGAGTGTGCTATGAGTGTCTATGTACACACAGTAAAAAAAGTACCGCATGGATTATGTGCGAAACAATATAACACCACAGGCAAGGAATAGTGGAATATGCGTATTGTTCCTGTGTTGTGGTGGTAGTCCCGCTGTCCTTGCCTGAGGGCATCCTCACATATCTTTTGCTAACGACATATCCTGCCGTATATATAGTTGATGGTATAACTGCATATGAATACATCAGGTGATGTATGGATCATTACGGAACTCAGCAGACCCCCTGCGCGAGACTTTTTTAATGTGTGTGCTTAGATAAAAGAATGATAACAAATCACAAGGATCAAAGTCAGGATTCTCAAATGTTCATACGCTCAAATTCATCCAATAACTGGATACTTGAACTGCAATAGAAATTAAAAGACCTGCAAAAATGAACTCAGAATTGCACGGGGAAAATATCATAAAACCTGTAATAATATGTTCACTGATTATGTTTGCAACACTATAACTAGTAAGGTTCTCAGCAACACCATATAGGTAGATAGATAAATAGATAGACTAGTGGATGGATGAAGGGAGGGAAAGATAGATGAATAGATAGATGGACAGGCAGATACCGGTAGTCAGTAAAGTCATCATAAAAGTCTACATAAATTCTGAGGACCTGGGGTGAGGCCATCAACTGCAGTATCACAGCCCCACAGGTGAGGGAGGGGACTACGGGAGTCAGAGAGCCTGGGGTGCCCTCAGCTACGGCGTGCTGGGGGTAGTAAGCGGCCTGCTGGTGGACTGGTGGTCAGGGACATCAATCACCAAGAACTACTCTCCGGCCTTCCTCCTGATGGTGGGCTTTGGGACCATAGATATCCTCCTGTGTACTACCTATCTCAAGGTGGGTCTGCTCTACCTGTCACCTTTCCCGAAGTGGGTGTTTAAGGTAACCTGGCCCTCACCTCCTATAAGCTTCACTCGTATCTTAACATCTACTCTCCTCCTCCATCATATTCATGGCTTTGTATACATTCATTCAACATATTCATTTTTTATATATCATCTCATTTATTCTTTCCACCACGTTGTTCCTACTTTGATAACATTATGCATAACATTACGCTTTCGTGAACATCTGTTGTTGCGGCAGTCTGTACTGTACACTCACACTTCTCTCTGTACATTTGTATTGAGAGCTACACTGCTACTGTATCATCAATCTGGTCACTTTAGTGTATTTTCTACCTCCTGTCATCCCTTCAAGGTCATGTTGGATTACTAGATGTCTTACCCAAGTCTTTACAGGTTTTCCTCATTCTCCAAATCATTACAGATCTTCATATTAGGTCACTACAAGCCCCCCCCTCGCCCCAGGTCAGATCATTAGAGCCCCTCCCCCCTTCTCCCCAAATCACTACGGGTCCTCCCTATCTCCCCAGGTACCCAAGTTAATGGATGGTACGCAGGTTTGGACACAGCTACGACCTCTCCTCCGCCAGCCACACATCTTCATCTTCCTCGTCCTCGCCTTCCTTATTGGCTTCTACGACGGCCTTGATGTAGGATACGTCTTCGTGTGAGTATCATCCTGTAGCAGCACCTGTAGGATGGTCTCATGGTCTTTGCTTTTGTAGGATGGAGGATTTTTATTTATTTATTTATTTTTTAATCTGTTGCTGTTAAGAATTTGTGTGAAATTTTTTGGGGAGCATCTCTCTCTCTCACCACACCTCACTTTCTTTCTCCCACCACACCTCACTCCCTCTCTCACCACACCTCACACTACCTCTCTCTCACCACAGCTTGCAGGAGGACATAGCAAAGGGGTCGTCTGTGATGCAACACATTAAGTTACTACAAGGACTCACCATGTTGATTCAGGCTATCTCCTCCTTCCCCTTCATGCTCCTCTGTGGTAAGATTTGGTTAGTTAGATTAAGTTAGATTTACCCATTAGTGTTGATTGTAAGCTTTTGCTGTACAGTACGTATACCAATGACAGTGCTCTCATAGTGTCAGGTAAAGATCCAAATGATATAGCTAACAAGTTATCATCTGAACTGGAGTCATGCAAATAATGGCTCATAGACAACAAATTATACCTACATCTTGGAAAGACTGAAGTAACATTATTTGAATTAAAAGAAAATTATTAAAGGTAAACAAATTCATTGTGCTATATGGGAATGAAACCAACTCAACTGTTACCTCACTGAAATACCTCTGTCCAACTCCTGACTCTTTGTTTGTCTGTTGAATTAATCGTAGGTAATATACCATTAGTTAAAAAAGTAATGCCAAAGTAAAATTTCTGTACAGCTGATGCCCATACCACCCTTTGTTTGGCACTCATACATTGTCACTTGGACTTTTCCTGCTTGTCATAGTACTCTGCCTTAACACAGAAGCTAAATTACAAGCTGCAAATTGTTTAAAACAAGTTGGGGAGGTTCAATCTTGACAAGAAAGCAAGAAATTACCTTAGTCATGAAGTTCTTCAATCACTGAACATGTTCAGTGTGATGGATAGTCAAGCAATTGAGGCTGAACACACTTGTAGGATTTTCAATGGGCTGGTATCCGTGGTCAATTTTCTATACAGTACCTGTACTGTTAACCATAGAATGTATTTTTTAAGTAATCCACCTGCCTCAGATAGTCCATGTGCATTATAATACTTGCAGAATTTTATGAAAAAACTTTCACTAATACTCCTGTAGACATAGTATTACTGATTAAAGACCAAGTGTAAGCCTAAACAATGGACCCTCCTGGAAGTGTAATTAGTGTTAATTATTGAGCCTAGAAATAATCAAATACTGTGCCTGAGAATAATTAAAACGCTTAGTATGCTGTGCGCGTAATATTTAAGTGACCTTCATATATATTTTCTCAGTGATGTAGTCTAACTTTACCATTTAAATATGCTAAGTTTTCACTTTCCAGAGAAAAAGTGTTTTGTCGTGGACGAGACGCTTGATCTATTACCTTGCTTTTTGGCAAATGACGTAATATTGTAGATTTTGTTCAGATTTCATGCACTTCCTTTATCTGCTGGTTAAGGATCTACATTCAAATTTTTAAAAATCGAATACTGTATGTACTGATAAACATCTCACAGCTTTGTGTCGACTATCCTTGGTCAAATTGCTTTTCTGTTTACCTTTGTTGTTTACCTGCACTGTCTCAGCACACATGAAACTGTATACAGTGACCCCTCGTTTAACGAACGCCTCGGTTAACGAAATTTCGGTTAACGAACTGCCTTCCATAAGGATCTTCAATTCAGTTAACGAATTTCTTACGAACCGACCTCAACATGTTTTCGCTTGCACTGACCGGGCAACCAGCTTTAGTATCAGTCCACCAATACATTAATCGGTTCTAGGGCTTAAATTCCTTACTATTTTGGTAAATATCAAGAAGTTTATACTATTCAATAATTTTAAAAGTTTAATGTTCAATTTTTTAGTCATTTTAACAATTATTGAACATAATTGAAGGTAAAGTGACTAGTTTAATGCGCGGCATCCAGCCTCTTAACACAGCAAACAGGCGTTAGTCTCTCTCTGTTTTCACTGGAGGTAACGTCTTGCTTGAGACTCTCTTCAACTAAACGCTTTTTTTCTGTGTTTCCAAGCAATTTATTGGTCATTTTGAAATATATTTTACATATTGACAATATATAATGCAGTGCAGTGTTGATTTAAAGAAAATAATCTTGAATTACACCAAGAGAGCTAAAATTTTATGGGTGAAATGGCGCCATGGGGTGATTTCTCTTCCACCCCAATGCCTTCTCTTCTTCCTTCTCCTCCACTCCCATTCTAAATCCCATCATCATCCAGGAGCCTTCTACATACACACCTCAAAGTAAGTGAACTTTTCTACCATTTTTGTTGAATTTAGGAAATTTTCGGTGAGCTGGAACCAATTACCCAAAAACCCATTGAAACAATGGTTTCGGTTAACGAACTTTTCGGTTAACGAATGACCTTCTGGAACAGATTCAGTTCGTTAACCGAGGGGTCACTGTACTCCCACGACCTACATGCACCGTTTATCTACACTGTCTATACTGTATTCATGCTGAGCTGTAGACCTGCATAGTTTATAAACATGCTTATCCAACTGTAAAACTGTTTGACAATTTTACTGAATACTGTAATTATTAGGTTAGGTCAAGTTAGATTTGGTTAATTAGCCTAGGTTAGATCTGAGTGTTTAGGTTAAGTTAGGTTTGGAGAGTCAGGCTCATGATACTCTTAAGGGATGAAGGATGTTAGAACTGCGTAGAGTTAACCCCTTGTGTAAGGTGTCACCTGTGAGCTGAATAAAATCATCCAGTGTTAGCCAAACAAATTATTGAAATTAGCGTCCCTGTAATGAAGGAGTTAAGGGGCTGAAGGTAAGGGTTGTTTAGAGTTAAGATCTGAAGAGAAAGATAAGGTCCAGGAAGCAGCAAAAGCATTCTTTCAGGTTCAGGGCTTTAGGAGTGCTCAGGTGTTAGGGAATATCTATATCTGCACCTTACTTTCCTGTCACCAACACACCAAGTTCATCTGTTCTTCCCAAATACTGTATAAATTAAAATCTAAACAAATAATATAAAAATGCATACAATCAGCCCAAAGTTTTGTTATTGTTTAGGTATCTCGGCTATCTTCCCTTTCATTTTTTATCAGTGTCATTCAGGATCTTGTGTTTGATTGGTTAGGTTAGATGTTACAGAGGGGCATTAGCTGGGGCATTATTTTTTTTCCTTACAGTTCAGAGATTTTGACTTGCCTCTAGACTGGTTCATGAAGATATTAGCATCCCAAAGGTTATGATATTGGTCTTTTTCCCTTTCTAATTCACCCCCAGACTGGTTCGTGAAGAAAATGGGTTCCCAGGGAGTGATGGCGTTGGTACTCTTCCTATATGCCATAAGACTGCTGGGGTTGGCACTGGTAAGTATGCTGGGGTTGGTCTGGACCACGGTGGCCATCGAGGTGATCAACGGGCCATGTTTTGGTTTGGGGTTCACGGCCATGATCGTACACGCGGCCAGCATTACGCCTCCAGGAACCACTAACACCGTCCAGAGCGTCGTCAGCCTCTGCTACGGCACTTTGGGTGAGACTACTTCAGGGTAATGTCACCTTCCTCACCAAAACTGCCCAACCAACCCTCTCACCACCTGCCCCACACCACTTCCCGCCCCCTCCTCAAGGTGTCAACCCACGCCAGATTACAAAGACATTTTATACTAACTTCAATCAGGTTTAACCTCCAAGTTACATAACAGTAAGTTATGCCTTTATACTGCACACAGTATTAGAGTCACCACCAGTTTCCACTATGACAGGGTATGCTGTTATAGATGCAGCTTGAAGGTTACACATCATTTTACTAGTTCTCTCTCTGGCAGGGTACGCCGGGGCCAGCTTCCTTGGAGGGTTAGTGTACGAGAGTGTTGGGGCATCGATGCTCTACTTCTACACAGGTGTACTGGCCTCCTTCACCTTTTTCCTTCATCTGCTGTACCTCAAGTTCTTCCCAAACCCTCAAGGTGAGTCTTACTACCTCCTAAGATACTGCATACTGTACCTATACTTTACCACTCTCTTCTTCACCTTTCTACACTTCCCTACACCTTTCTACACTTCCCTAAACTTTTCTACATGTTCTTGCACCTTCCCGCATACAAGTTTTTATTGATTGTTTTAGTATATTTATGTTGTAAAGTGAACATCTTTCTCTCTCTGTCTATCTATATATCAATTTATGTCTGTCTGTGTAGTTATCTGTCTGTTTGTCTACTGATCTATCTTTTTTCTATTTTCTTTTTACAGGCACAAAAACAACAGAGGTGGAACTGCAAGAAGTAACTGAGAAAGATATTCTGCCTTTAAATAAGACAACAAACAGTAATAAACGAGAAGAGGAGGAAGAGAAGAGAAATGATAAACAAGACGAGAGAAGGGTTGAAGAGGAGAGACTTTTAACAGTGAAGAGCTGGAGAGGAGAGGAGAGAGGATGCAAGGAGGAAGATGATAAGCTATTCAAAAAAAGTCCGAATGGGAATTAATGATGATTATGGAAATAGAGGAACAGAGTGAAATAGGAAAGGAATTCTTGAGGATTATGGAAAAAAGTGAGTACCAATCTAAAATCTTTGGTTTTAAAAAATATATACAGTACATAACAACAAAAGCTGGATCTCTTAATTAAAGAAGAAATAATGAATTTATTAATTTTTTTTTTTACTTTATCCTCTTCACCACTGTCAGTCTGTTAGCCTTGGTCAGTCAGCCAAATCTCTGTTACACACTGTAGGCAAATACTTGCTATGTACTGGCTCTCTGTTACACTATTGGCATATACTGGCTCTCTATTACACTATTGGCATATACTGGCTCTGTTACACACTGTTGGCAAATACTGGCTCTGTTACACACTGTTGGCAAATACTGGCTCTCCCTTAAGCACTGTTGACAAGTACAATATGTAGTGGGCATGTACTGGCTCCCAGAACGTTTCTGTACTTGTGCCAGTGTTGGTTAAGGCTGGTCTTGAATGATCTCACACTCGGTGCCCTGACAATTTTCTATTAACGTGTGTGGTAGTACAGTACTGCACAGTATGTGTGTGGTAGACTGAGAGTAGTAGGTGTTTGATATAATAATAAAGCTTTACAAAGTAATGGAAAATAAAAGAAGTACATTTGATTTAATTTGCATTTAGAATGATTTGATTCTTATTTTATCAGTAATTTAATACAGTTCAGTATTTTGAAATATTTATTATCACATAAGAGTAAAGTATTTCACATATTTTACTTTACACGTTAAATATTCTCATTCAATACACATTCAGGATTTTTTTAACACGTGCACAGTATATTAAATAAGTACACACTGCACTGGCCAAAATACACACAGAGATACTGTATTGCACTGAGCAAGATGTGTATACAGCATTGGTATACAATAAATGTATGTTGAATTTGTTTAGATATATGTAGGATGGAATGCCTCTATAATAATAATACTGTACTATCATAATTATCACAGTTATTGTGAAATGGACACATATCTAACATGAGCGAGTTATACAGAGTATATATATATATACTGTACTGTATAGTATACTGTATATATATCACATTTATGAAAGAAATACTGTATTGTTAGCATGATGTATATGACCTTTAAACATGGCTGTCTGATACTCAAGTCATTTTCTTGGCTTCTGTCACAAATTTTCTCATCATGTTAAAATATTTTCTCCTCTCGTTACATCACCGTCATGCTGTTGATGAGGCAACACCTCTGACACCACAACACAAATTATCCTTTCTTGCTACTACATTAACTTTTCTGGCATCAGTTACTTATCCTGTTCACTACTGTATTTGTCAACCTATTAGCCAGTAGTCTTTCCCTGTGTCACAATTTCCCTATATTTTCTTCATTGCACCTTTCCTGGCTACCTCACTTACTGCCATCAACACTTTTCTGTCTAGTGTTAATCTGAATAAATAATCTTCACGTTAGCGAGAATCTCCGGTACCCAAAACTCTCCAATAGCTAGAATGAATTTTGAACCTTCTGAGAAATTCCTGGGAAAATCTCTCCATTCTGGGCATGGGAACAAGTTTCTGAGGATGAAGTCGCGAGTCATGTGCATTTTCCCCCCAAAATTCTTCGTTCCAGGCATAGGACCAATTTTCCAAGATATCGTATGAAACTCCTACGCATCCCCACATGTCGGGCACATGGGTGGGCTAGCTGCTTGAGTAACTTAGGCCAAAGGCTCAAACACTTGGTTCATATTCTGCTGCCATTGCAAAAGGCATACAATTGTGTTGTGCAGTATACTGTTTATTATTGAACCAGGACACAATCAGCAAAGAATATAGTGTTAGAGCAGTGTAAGACATCAAAAATTATTACAGTTACATTAAGTATACAGTACAGGTAACCCTAGTTTAGCGTTAATTCACTTAATGATACTTTGGTTTATCAATATAGAATTAACACCCTTTCCCGTTTGTTACATAAAAACTCTGTGCTCCAATTGTGCATCTATACTGTCACTTGTTTACGCTACCTGCACGCCACCTACCCACCCACGCCATGTACTGTACAAAATGTTTACCACCTGTCATTTGATCATTGTCTTACATGCTTCGCTGTTAGTGCTGCATACACTATAGCTGTGCATCATTGTTAATGCTGCACATCGCTGTGACTTTTACAGGCTATTGAGTACTGTACTGACTGTTCATAAACAGTACTCTATTGTGATATTGTGTAAAGTAACTGAACTTTGAAAAAAATGACAGATAAGCATATTGCTGTTTCACCTCCTTCATCAGGCAAGGCCAAGCTCTCCCTCAAGTCATTGAGCTTGGATATGAAGCTTGACATTATACAGCATCATAAGAGAAGTGAAGGGTCAAACTACCTTGTGAAAATACTTGGCCTTGAGCAGTCAACTGTGTCGATCATCATTAAGAAGATACATTTTCCGACACAGGGAGTGAGTCGCGGCCTTAGTAACAGTAGTCCTCCAGCCTCGGACAGGACACATGATAACACTTTGCTTTTGTATTTAGGTGAAAAATTCATTAAGTGTGAAAGTACTGTACATAGCTGAGTGGACAGTATATGTCTACTGTCAGCTAGTGTGTAAGTACAGTACACAGTGCATGTACAATCCCTTCTTCATGGAGGGAGAGGAGAGTGAAACTTTGATAACACATACTACAGTAGATGATACAGGACATCCTGTATTATCATATCACCATTTAGCCAGCCGGCATCACAAGCCCACCATGACAGCATCTGCTAGCGAGTAAAGTATAGTGTATACAGCAGTATACTTCATTTATTTACAATATATTGTATGTGTACAGAGGTGTTTCCATAAATAAATACAGCTCTGTGTCTGTCCATGCGAGATGAGTTTAGACTCTCTGAAAGCTTACCCCAGAAGGTGTACCGGGAAAAATTATGGTACGAGAAATTCATCTCCATACCTGGAAAAATCTCATTTCCAATTATTCCAGCTAATGGGGATATCACTTTTTGTTCTTTCTGTACAAGAGAGAAATGTCATCACTTAATGTTCATAATTAAAAGTAGCCTGGGGTTATTTCATCGGATAGGGACAGACAAAATTCACTAAATTAAAAAAAAATTGCACTAAATAACCTGAGGTTGCTATACCTCTTAATTTCTATTAGTATTCCTGTTTATGGTTAAAAAAATAAGAGTAAACAGTACTTAAGTATACTAATTGTAAATTAAGAGATTAAGTCGCTAATAAAGAATTTATGGCAGAATTTCAGTCCAAAAATGACCTGTCTTTCAAGAATTGACTGAATTTGTGTTTTCCATCATGAGGGAGACTCACTCCAGCAAAGTGTGGCTTGATACCATCGACGGGTCAGTCAAGATAGTTAGTCAGTTTTATAAGTGGAGTCACCCTGGTCTTTTAAGTACAGTAACCATTGTCTAATAACTACTGTATTGCCAAGCTTCTTCATAAGTAGGAATCACCCTGGTTAGTAGTTAGTACCACTACTTTATAAAATAATGAAGGTTGTCATACTCCTCACTTTAAGTTATCTTGTTCTATAAGTTGGCCACCTTGAACTGGCCCACATCATTTGGCACATTAAGTCATTACACTATTTATTTTCTGCCTCAAGATTCTAATTAAATTTTTTTTACCATAATCAATACAGTAAATACAAAAAATATATAAATCATCACCATATGGCTTATTACATAAAGGGTTTGTTATCAGTATAATATAACATAATAGAGGATGGGTTGTCAGTATATAAAATAAATTACATAATACAGGAACTGATTAACAACAGTGTCTTAACTTGGGTGTAGATGGCCCCCTAAATCGCAACACAATAATCTACCTCCTGTTCATGCTGGTTGACATCCCACCCTGGGTCATAGCTTTATATCAATATTGATATAAACAATGTACTGTAGCACTGCACTGTACTGTACATGCTCCAAAAAGTATTTTTACAATTGTGTTATATGACACAATGGATGAACGATTTAGGTTGAGTGAGGGTTAATGTTCAGTACATTAAGTTTGGTTAATTAGTTCAAGGCAATTTAGGCAAGGTAGAACACATTAACCCTTTTGCCGGATGCTGGTGCCATTTGCATCACTACAGTATGTGGGCTGTTAGAAGTGAGATGTCTCCCACGACCCTCAACGCTCACACTGGTGCATAAGATATTATATTCCCACACTCATTTTCAGCCATCCCAATTCACTTCTAGGAACTATTTTGTTCTTTGATCACTTAGTCAGATATTTTATCCTTTTAACTCAATTAAAAGAAGAAGAAATTTGCAAAATTTTACCCATAAATGGTAAATGAAAACAAAATTCAATGAAAAAAATTATGCATTCATCGACTAGTCTATGGGTGAGATTTGGACCGAACGAGTGGCCAGCGTAAGGGTTAAGTTAACTTCAGTCTCAGGTGAGGTGAATTATGTGAACTTTAGGTTAAAGTTTGGTAAATTAAGTTAACTTTAAACTTAAATTAGGTCAAATTTTAAATTAATCTATCTACACTAGGCCTAAAGTTTAAATTATATAAAATATTGTACATTAATTTCAGGTTTTCGTTAAGTCACGTAGAATAAGTAAACTCAAGGTTTAGGTTAAGTTTGGTTAACTCTTAAGTTTAAATAACGAAGGTAAGTTAATGAGAGACATAGATAAGGTTAGGTTGGTGCGTCAAGTTTAGGAGATGTAGTGTACTGTACTATGTCATATGCGCAGTAGATGTACACTCACATGCATGAGGTGTATACTATGTCATGTGCATGAGGTGTACATTGTCACATGCATGAGGTGTACACTGTGTCACATGCACAAGGTGTATACTGTGTCATTTGCATGAGGTGTACACTGTGTCATGTCCATGAGGTGTACATTGTCACATGCATGAGGTGTACACTGTCATGTGCATGAGGTGTATACTGTGTCATTTGCATGAGGTGTATACTGTGTCATTTGCATGAGGTGTACACTGTCACGTGCATGAGGTGTACACTGTCACGTACATGAGGTGTACACTGTCATGTGCATGAGGTGTACGCTGTGTCACGTGCATGGGGTGTACACCGAACAAGTTCAGCTCATACTTGGAGATCTAGTAAAGAAAAGATCACTCACTTAAGCATCACTTAACATGCTTCACTGTACTTCACTTTACGACTATTTTAGATAAAACTAACTTGTGTTTATAAGGAACAATGAAGGTGAAAACAGGAACGAGGTGCATGTAACAGAGAACAGATGATTGTGCGTAACAGAGAAGAGTCTGAATGCCCAACAGGTTATAAGTTAATAAGTGGTGAAATTGATTAATTAAAAAAAAAACCTTAGAATGTTATCATCAAGCAGATAAAAAAGATATTAATAGTCATTAAAAAGCTGCACTTCTATATACACATAATATTTCTTGATGTGAAACTATTGTTTTTAATATGAACGGATTTTTATTCATTAACGAGTTAAAAAATGAGCTAGCCACGTGGGATCAAATCCATATCAGCCCTTATCATAACTAAATAAGGCAGAAGGTTTCAATGCTTCATAATATAATCAAGCTCACTAGTGTACCTCAGATGTATCTATATACTGGACAGTATGCTCAGAGATGATTGCATATGTGCATACTATGTTATCTGATAGTTCTATGCCTATCTGTAATTCTGTTAATCCCCAATTGTGAACTTCAGTACAGTACTCAGTGAATATTACATTATAAGTACAAGTACTACTCTGCAAAATTCATATTATAAGTACTCAGTGAATTTAAATTATAAGTACAAGAACTCTGTGAACTTCATATTATAAGTACTCAGTAAATTTCTCATTATAATTGCACTCTAATTATCATTATAAGTACCCTGCGAATTAGACATTGAAAGTGTACCCCTTACTTAACATTAAAAGTGCCCCGTGAATTTAATACAACTGCCCAACAAGACTATAACATGAGTATTCTCTCCTTAATCACTGTACAGTATCACCAAAACTGTAGCGCTGTACAGTTTCACATATCACAAATTATACGTCAAAATGATTGGCACTTACTGTCTTCTTCTTCTTCTTCCCAGTCTACCAACAGTCATGGAAAGACAAAGACAAACTACACACTCTTAACATTCTCAGCTGACTGGTATATTTTGCTTTACCCATACTGTACTCCTCACAATGTTCAGCTTCTTGTCTTTCTTCCATGGTTTTTGCACTTCTTCAGAGTTGGTTTTCTGGTTGTAACTCCACCGACTCTCTGTCTTCCGCCACCGACTCTCTGTCTTCCCCCACCGATGTGTTTTCTCCCTCGTTACTCGGAGCCACGCTGTCTACGTTCAGCGCCGTTTTCTCTATGTCTTTACCCGGTGGTTCCATTAAGGTGTCACCGTTTTCAGACACTGAAAGAGCAACACCCTTATATCAATACAGCACAAAACTTTAGTCTGTTCATTATGGAAATGTCACACTCGGCCTCCACTGCCCAGCAATATAAAGTACGGTTTTGTGATTGGGTAATGTGGCAGTATCCTCTGTGGTAGCATATTTTAGTCAATTGACAGCACTTCATTCATCTTTCTTTTTTTTTTTACTGGCCAATCACAAGCTAGGACGAGAGAGAAAGAGGGTTGACATTTCATAATGAATAGTCTATACAAGAATGTAATTATTCAAGCTATCAAATATTGTTACACCTGATCATTTGTCTTTACAGGTTATTTCATCTGAAGAGCAAACATCCTAATGCTACCAGGGGGAGGTATTAGGTTAGTTTAGTTAGGTCAGGTCAGGATGGTTAGTCTTCAGATAATCCCTAATATCTTCATTCCTCTCCCACTCCTCTATGATGGGGGGGGGGGGATCACAGAGGTACAGAAACCTAAAAAAAATGGGGGAAATAAGATTAAGAAAGACACAAGAGGAGTATGGACAATAATAAGAAAGAACCAAGATAGCATGTAATAATATATACAGCATATATCTCCACACATCTTTACTCGTAATTTCAAATGTACACAAAAGTGAATTTCATCTTCATCACTAATTCAAAATACGGGCATCCCATGAGTTACAGATGGGGTTACATCCTAGAAAAGTTGTCCGTCACGTTATCAATTTGTTGCAAAAACCAAGTTAAGTGATCAGGTTCTTCATTCACACTATTGCTGTTACACAAGACACACTGTTAGGGTCCATTTCATCCAGATGCAGTACAGCATTCCTATCATTTCTACCAAGTTACCAATGTACTGTCATTGCCTATACAGTACTAATTAATTGTCGAGCTAAAATTTGATTATGTGATTTACAGTGTCAATACGAGAGCTAGGACAAATGTTAACAATATTCAGCTCGTGGTACAGTATTTCTTCCATGGATAACCAAAGTCAACTCCAAACAGATAATCACACTTAGGTCATAGTTAGCACTTCTCTACTGTAAGATGGACAAAAAAGAAAACTTAAAAACAAAAGAGAAAGTTACTGTGGGTAATAAGAAGAAAGTCTTACTTTCTGGTGGTGGCATTAATCTGATAGCAATGAAGTGCATGGCAAAGGTGATGGTAGCAGTGATGCCTGCCACTAGGTAGGTTCCTGGTCCCCCTAGACTTGAGTATAATAATCCACCGACGAATAACGCGACGGCATATCCTGGTAATAAATAACTCCAATTAATATTTGTAAAAGGTTGAAGAGGTATTGATAATTAATTTTTAACTTCTTTATACATACTACACAAGAGATGGATGTGATGCTGGGTTGTGTATGGGGAACAGTGATGGACAGACATATCACCTTGATGTGAAAGAGGAACAACATAGTAGAACATATCTGTGTTAATGTGAATAAATGAGAGAGAATGAATATACTGTACATATACAGTAGAATATTACAACATCACCCAAATGAGGCAGTGAAAGTTGACAAACAAATAAGTCTTGCCACACCACAGCCATATTAAACATTGCTCACCCCACTGCTGTACACCCCCATGAGCACCTCTTATGTTCTGCATCTTTATGTGACATCTTCTAGTCTCCAGATAACTTTTCAAAATTCTGTTACTAATGGAAAATTTGTTTCTTACCGATGCTCTCATAACAGATGTTGACAACACTCTGTACGGTGGTGCTGGTCCCTGGGGGCGACACCTTGGCTGAGTACACCACAATGGCCGTGTACCCTAGACCATAACAAGGTCCATTTAAGATCTCCACCAAGAGCGTAGCCCAGACGGGACCGTAGGCACCCACCACCGACAGTCCCAGCAGCCGGAAGATGTACAGGAAGAAGACAATGGAGGTCACATTGTTAGCCCCAAATTTCTGCATAAACCAGTCTGGAAAGTAATGTAAATAATCATAAGTTCATCCGTTGTTTGACAGCTCTCACATCTACTTGAGCTTCCCTGTGATCCAAGTATAATGACCCTAAACTTACCCCAAACTTTACCTAACTTACCATAGAGAAATCCATCTTACCATAACAACAGTGGCAGATTTAGGTACAATCTAGATAAGTTATACATTAGAGCCTCACAGGTCAGAGGGGCCTCTCCGAGTTGAAAATAGTAAAAATAAATAAGTAAATACTATCTTCGTAAACTTCCTGACCTCTCGTACGTCTACGGGAAAGGGTCGCGGAAAGGGGACGTGATTGCTGCCCGTATCATCATTGGGTATGAGTTTGCTTGGGAGATTGGTATCCCCGCATCCCCTGAGCAACGCGCTTGTGCATTATGCAGAAGACCCGACAGCAGCACCCTTTTCCACTACCTCCTAAGATGTCCCCACACACAACGCTTCCGTGACGCCTGCTGGACCACCACTCCACGACCCCCTGACGGAGACACGATGATCCTCCCCATACTGGCCAGATATTTTGTAAATAATATTGATTATGTGTAAAAGGAATATCCTTCCTTCCTTAAGCTTTAGTAAGCCCCTTTATAATATTTATACTGTATATACTTGTCACACTTGCCAGATGCTTCTGGTGTCATTGTACAGGGGTACCTAGTGACAGCACTAGGATCCCGCTTCCTCTATCAAGGAATAAACAATTGATATTGAAAATTGAGTAAATACTAATGGTAAACAGAAAAATAACATAAATGAAAAAGTAATGCTATACCCAGTATAAGTACTGTAGATATAGATTGAGGTGTGTGTACACTCCTTTTTCTTCTTGGTGAATACTGGAAAGTATGAATAAACAGTCCTAAAATTTAAAATTTCGTGGGGCAATTCAGCTTCTAGAAGAATCAGCTAATTATCCCATTAATATGAACGAAGCATAGTGCGGTACATTTTCTTTTATCGGTTCTGTTGAATTAATATTAAAACTCTTTTTGAGCCTTATGGTCACAAACTGTTCAGGGGAAGATCATTCTCAAGATTGAAAACCATCAAGAATGAAATGTGATCCACTATGTTGTAAGGAAAACTGACTGCATGAGGTATTATGTATATTGAAAGTGATAAGCTTTGCAGTTTATCATTTGATGACATCATAAATGATTTTGCTGTCCAAAAATCACAAAAAAAAAAATCTTAAAAGTTTTCTGGTATCATACAAAATTATCTTGTACAGTACTGTAGTACCAACTTGCCAAATGCTGTTACATGTATCATTAATAAAATTTATACACTACCCAGTCTATTGCATTTTTTTTGGCAAATATATATCCATTTCCTGCTGTATTCATTAACACTTGCTTGCCACACCCATAATTTAGTTACTGTGAGTATCACCAGATAGTATAACTTCTCATCCACTTTATCTTAGGAAAATATTTTTAAAAATGTATTTTAAATGGTAGTGGCCTGGTGGGCCTGGGGGCCCTCCCAGGATGACATAGCTTAGGGCCTCAACATGGCTTAATCCGGCCCTGCCCAACATCTTATCTACTGTACACTGGACGTAAATGTGAGTCCAGATTTCTGTCTTTAACACATAACACTACAGTACTATTAACCCCTGACAGACACATCCCACAACAGTTGCAGTATGGAAGGTCACACTGTTCTACATGTTAACCACAACTGTTGTGATTTATTTCTCGTGGACCCAATTTAAATTTCCAATGTTTATTATTTGCTGAGCATCTTCTGAGAAAGTTTCCGGCAACTGCTTCAAGGCGGTGAGAGGCTGTGGCTGAGACTAGGTGTACCACATTCGTTCAAGTGTGGTGCCCCATGCAAGAGAAAATTGACATTATATTTTATTCTGGAGACAAGGATGATCCCCATGCATAGTGACAGTGAATCTTAAGGAAATTTGAATGACAAAGCTGAGGAATATGCTGGTGATGGTGAGGCAGCTTCCACAACCCATGTATCTACCCAAGAGGTTCCCACATGGGATTGGAGTGATTCTTGTTTATTCCCCTGAACATTGATGGTGTAAATCAGGAGTTTATGATGAGATTCAAATGTTTTTTTGTTTTTTAATGACCACGAGTTGCCATCACCGTCCACAGGAGGTACTTACTATTAATAAACATGAAAGGCGCCTCGATACCACACTGCACAAAAAGTGTGAGCCCTTGAAGGAATTTCATATAACTCATAGCCTCTGTTCCTCGTGCCATGTCTTCTTGCATTCTGAGAAAAAAAAAAGAATATACCTGTATATATTATATATTCAATAATTATTCACATTATTTTTCATACAAATATATAAATAAACAACATGAGATTATACCACAAAATACTCGTACGACTTTCACTGACATTATGTGTCTTCTTTGTTCTTTAATGTATCTACTGTACTGTGTTATCTCTCCATCCTCCTGTATCTTACTTTGTTATCCCTGAGGACTTATGGATGGCCAGATGCAGAATTATCCTAAAATATTCCTTACACACCAACAAACTCTCGCATCAAGTGGTATATGCTCACTCTTGTCTCTGAAATACTGTATGACAGCAGAGAGGTGGTGTCCTGAAGAACCAACATGACAAACTTCTCTTTACTCATTGTTCATATCTTTTATTTACCTTACTAGATATTTTTTTTACAAGAACTTTTTTGCTTTTGTTTCTTCTTACTGTAAACAAACATGACACAACTTACATGAATATATAACTTGCAACGACACCATCAAAAAGTCCATTCAAGATGACAAAACAGCAGAAGACGAAGAACCTTGGTTGGCGGAGAACAGGCCAAACCTTCTTCCAAATGTTGTGTTCAATTTTTATTTCTGGAACCTGAAAAGTTATTTAGGAATTAAATTTGTGTTTCTCCAGGACTGATACAAGTAATAGCTGTTTGGTTTCATATCTGCAGAGTACCTTCATATAATTAGAGTTCATAATAAAATATGTACAGTTACAGTTTTCCAATTTGTGATACAGAAAATTGGAAAGAAATTAGATCATATGAGTAAAGGATTTTGAACCATTTGAAGCACCTTTATAAAAGCTGCAGATAAAAGAACATCAGTAGAACCCAGGATGAAGCAGATGAGAAAGGCAGGGGTGTAGTCCTTGGTGAGGGATGAGCCAGACCACCAGTCTATGAGTAGCCCACTAATAGGCCCCATCAGACCCCAGCCCACAGTGCCCCAAGCTCTCTGGATGCCATAGTCTCCATCCTGTCCTGTGTGAATGAAGCTCATTGTTCTATTGTGCCACCAATATGACTGAACCCACCAGGTCACTGTGGCTCATAACCTTGGCAACAAAGTTCACTCTCATAACTAAACATTATCCTGATCCTTCCTCTGGCACTGAAGAAACTGATAGTGTAAAAGTGGGTCCCATAAACCAGAGACAGTGGATCCACAACAATGAATATTAAGCCTCCGGTACACAATGGTTGCCACTATAGTATACCATCTTTACTTTCCCAAATAAAAAACTAGGTACCTATATACAGCAGGAGAGACTTGCTGGGTGCTAACCAGCAACCCTTAGGACAGGAAGTAAGTACTGCACCTACTCAGCTGCCCTAACTCCTTGCCACAATGTAAGAAGGTTATAATATCCACTAGGGAAGGACAAGGAAGGCAGTCCTAGCATAAACAACAAGTGTCCTCGAGCTAGACAAAGAATTTGGACCAGAAATCAACTGATCAGAATCTACATTCTTGATGCAGTATACTGTAGTATAAGTAGTGTTCAAACCAATAATTTTTTAATAGAACAGTCCCTTATCTGTCATGGTTTATTTATTAATATATGCAATAATCTACCTAGCATTCATTCAATTTTGGTGCTGCTGTATCAAGTAAGATAGTTAATGGCTGTCTCAGGAGAAAGTATCATTAGAGTACAGTAAGTTAGGTTGGCAATGATTTCTGAAAGATGTACGTATAAAGGAATGAAAAGGAAGAATGAAATTTAAGAATTTTTGTCAATTTAAAAATACAGTATTATACACACAAAGATACAATACATACGCGCTGTACAAGAGAAATACATCACACACCGATGGTATCCACAATGATGGCGTCCGTGACTGATATGGCGGTGTTGAACGAAGTCTGACCCACGAAGAACAGAGCGGTAAAGATCCAGAACGACAAGTACGTCCAGGAGCCATCACATTCCTTCCCCTCCCACTGCCCGCCCCCACACTCCAGGCTGAAGACGAGAAACCACAATTCAAATCCGATCTAATAATGTAGCTACGGTATTTCTTGAGGTGACTTTTTTGTACCTATCATAAAGTACAGGGTCCATTTATTTATTTGAGAACCTTAAATGATTACTATATTTTAGGAGGTGTAACAAAGAGGTACTTAAAAATCAGTAGGCATAAAGTCTCATCAATGTGAAGACCATTTACGTTTCTCTCAATGTTATCGTCAGACTTTATACCTTCTGATTATTAGGTTCCTGTTTATTTCACCTCGTAAAGCAGTGATCACTTAGGGTTCTAGAATAAAGACATGATGCTGTAGCATAGTACAGTAGAGTCTTGGAAATATGGAGCTGCTGGCATGAAGGTGATGATGTAAGATTTGTAAAGATGGTCATTCCTTCCTTTCCTCCCTAAGTCCCTAACCCCACATTTGACTCCCTGACATCATTCTATACTAAGATTCCTGAGGCAAAGAGAAGTTCACTTAATGATGTACAACTACTATCCAGAATTCTCTTACAAAAATCTTAAAGAGAAACATAATATACCTTTGTCAGAATTATGTCAAAAGTTTAATATCCAAAATTAAGGTGAAATAAACAGTGTCCCATAAACTTAATTTTCTCTTTATTTTAGTACAATACCATAGACATTTTTTTTTACAATGTCTACTTTATCCTGGGCAGATGAATTGCTGTTTCTAAGGATTAAAAAATACTGTACTATGGGTGACTTTTGTTAGAAATTCTCACTCAAGAGTTGTGCATCAGTAAACATACCCAAATCATTGACATAAGAATAATTTCTGCTCTATGTCAACATTTTATTTTGTCAACTCTCATTGTGTCGTCTCTCGAAAGGGCTATCCTGTACTGTTCCCATTTGGTCTATGTTAAGTTTGATTAGGTAACTTTCAGAGTACATTAACTGATAGTATATACTATGTGAAATTTTAGAGCAAACAAATTGGTTCCATATGATGTTAGTCATATATTAGTAAGAGTTCTTCCACAGTTTTATCTCCCACAGACAGATCCAGTACATGATGGACAGGGGGGAGGTGGACCACACAAAATACTGTACAGTACTTTATACACAGACAAAATAAAATTAATTACTGAAATACAAGAAATCTGATGAATATTTGTAAAGGAGCATATATTTTACCCAAGAGAAGTACAGTACATACCAGTAACTATAAATATTAAAAGCATGGAATTACAATAACAAATGTACGGTACAAGTCTCTGCCTTATCACTTCCTAATTGCTGAGGATGATTATATGTGCAAGATACTGATCCCTTAAAGCACTGTACAATGATTAAGGCAACACTGTATCATGACCTTAAAAAAGATGAAGAAACATAATTCAGTGTACTGTACAGTACAGTTGTACCCCGCTTTACGCGGTCAATTGAACCCACAGGATACCGCGTTAAGTGAACAACAGAACATATGGGATTAATTCCAATAGAGACTGGCCCGACCCCCAAACTCCACTTTTTGATGACACACAACTATGTTGTAGTAAAAATTTTATCTTAACTTTATGATGGTATGAACAAACAAGTAATATAGAAGAGGTTAGGTTAGGAAAAATAAAGGTTAAGTTAGGAAATATAAAGGTTAGGTTAGGAAAACTAAAAGTTAGGTGTAACACTTTACGTTAGTAGAAGAGATGGGTCGGCATACGGGGATGGAGGGGGGGGAGGGAGGGAGGGAGGAGGAGGAGGGAGAGGCGAGGCAGGCAGCAGGCGGGAGCGGGTGGGGCGAATCTAAAAATAGCGTCTCGAGCCGGACACTCTGCACGTATATGGGTAGATGAACCGCGTTAACTGAAAGTTCGGTTCTGGCGAGGCACCGCGTATATGAGAAATCGCATTAAGTGAAACCGCGTAAAGCGGGGTACAACTGTAGTACCCCGATTTACGCGGTCAATTGAACCCATGGGGTACCACGAAAAGTGAAAACCGCGTAAAGTGAACAACAGAACATATGGGATTAATTCCAATAGAGACTGGCCCGACCCCCAAACTCCACTTTTTCAGACACAATACCTACGTTGTAGGTATACTTTTTTCTCAGAATTGAAATTTAAGGGATTTAACTAATTAAGTACTTTCAGAATAACACACAAACCCTAAATCCCACCTTGGAAACCCATAGTTGACAAGTAATTAGCATTGAAAAATGTCAGTAAAATATTTCAAAGGTCATTTTGGCCACTAATTACTCTGCAATCGAATCGTGGACCAGATATTCATAATCAGCAAGCTCAGGGGTACCCATACTGTGATTTTCAGCAAAATCTAATTTTTGGCCCAAAACCACCAAAAATGTAAGTCTTACACCTTACAAAAATTTTGACCAAAATATACTTTTTTCTCAGAATTGAAATTTAAGGGATTTAACTAATTAAGTACTTTCAGAATAACACACAAACCCTAAATCACACCTTGGAAGCACATAGTTGACGAGTAATTAGCATTGAAAAATATCAGTAAAATATTTCAAAGGGTCATTTTGGCCACTAATTACCCTGCAATAGAATCGTGGACCACATATTCATAATCATTAATCTCAGAAGTACCCACACAGGGGGTACTAGTATAGCCTTACATTAGGAGGATAATTTGGAGAGTAAAAAATAAGAGAGCATAACTAATTCTTAATGAGGAACATACCTTACATTGGCCATTATTAAGTCCTGGGTGACATTGGCTCCTTCCAGCTGATACAGATGACCTCTCTCCTCCTGCCCTTCACCTTTCTCAGCCTCACCCCACAAGGGAGGAGAACCATCAAGAGGAACACTACTGAAAGTATGGAAATGTGACGTCTCTTCTGCAGCATGAAAGATCTTGAGGCCGTTGTCTCGAGGAAGGGCCGTGATTCGGATGTCAGTCGTGGAGGTGTTCGATGAAAGGCACGCCCAAGGTTGACTGCATGATGCTATGCAGTCCCATGCCACTGCCACATAACATGCACCTTATAATAGAAACATGATTGACCATTTATTAGGGGTGGGTGTGTGTGAGTGTGTGTAATAAAGAATATAAGTCAACTTGAAGCCTATTATTAATACTACTAGGAATACTGGCTACACAAAATCAAATAGCTACAGTAGTTGCAACAGGCACAAGGCATAAAACACGATATTAATGCAGTTTCAGCCCCAAATCGGTTAGAGCAAATTTGTGCTTACCATTAGTTATGTCTTGTTAATAGGAACATTTTTTTCTAATACCACTTCTGTCGCAAATAGATATTAACCGAGATAGTAGATAAACATAAGAAATTAACATAAATTTGCAGTCACCATGTGTCGTCTGTTTGTTTATAACTGACCCGCTCGGTCTGAGTGTACTCTCACGTCCACAAAAAACGTAAAATTACACCATAATGCTTCAACAAAGTTGCTTCATTGGTACCAAATGTCAAAATAAGTACTTTTTGTTTAATATGGTGGGGACAACTAGGAAGTTAGGTAGGTTTCTTTTGTTGGTTAGGTCAGGTTCTATGGGGGGATGATAACTTGATAACTCCAAAACGATTCATTTCCAACGGAAATGTAGGTCAAATTCGAATGAATCAGGCCAAATATCATGGGAAAAACAACAATTTATGGTTGAACGGTAGTTGGGGCTGAAACTGCAAATTTACCTTAAACATCATAAACCGAGCCATCCCGGCTGCGTAGACTTCCAGGCTATTCAACTATTGATGGCTTAATAGCCACAACGTTCAGTCTAATACAGTATACTGTATGTCCACCAGTTCAGTGAATGAGCACCCCAATTGCTACATTAGCTGGTGTGCAGCCAAAATAACATTATTTGAGCACTGTCAACTCCTGCATGGTTTAACATTAATCAACAACCACTTACCGTCACCATGAGCCAGAAGCAAAGTTTTGCTAGAAATGTCCTTTTTTTCTGCATTTGTTGCAACAAGTGGGTTGAATTCCTTCTCTTGGGAGGTGAGGGCTTCTACAGGCCTCACCAGTTGACCCTTGACCTTGGGCACCTCCTTCATAGGTGGGATGAAGACGAGGGAGCTGTAGCAGGTAACCATCAAGGTCAGGGTTAAGAGGAAGATGGCTCGTCTGTGGGCGGGGAAAGAATCGGCCATGGCAGCGACGAGGGGCTTCATGAACACTATTAGCAAGAGAGAGATGGAAGACAGTGTGCCCGTCACCGACACGGGTATACCCAGCTGGACGCCGACCACAATCAGGAACGGCAGGATCGGTGACATACCTGCCAGGACAGGACACTGGATAAGTTTGGGTAATATGGGGTATTAACTCACCCATTGATACAGTAACTACTAAATGAGAAACTTAAATGCTGAATTAAATAGTCACACAGATATTACAAGCAAATATAAAAAACAAATACATGGTTTTCAAAGAATATATTGTAATTTCATGTACTATATACTGATATGTATTAAAAAGTCAAGAAAATTGTCTATCAAAATAATACTGATAAGCAGTCTTCAGACAAGTATTTTTTTTTTATAGATATCGAAAAAATACAGAAAAAGATTATAATCTATATAGAGTGGAATGATATTTAACATACACTGGACTGTACTGTACTATACACATAACTTCTAAAATATTGCCACAAATTCACTCTAGCCAATATACCTAGACAAAACTGACCTAGATGAATTAAAAAACAGTCTCCACAGTAAGAAAATTTGGTGATTTTCAAGAGATATTCACCAGTTTTAAAGTTAGTGATCCATCATACTGTAAACTCATCAATTTTAATCAAACAATGGAAGACACACAGGTTGGCTGGTAAAGGTACTCACATCCCAGGAAACAGAAGTAGTGGACCTTAAAGGGTATAAGTTTACGGTTGAACTTCATTTTTGTTATTATTGTTGTCGGTTGTCTCAGTATAATGTGGTCACTCACTCTCCGTTGCCTGGACAGCTTATTACTCTCTGTAGGATCAAGAATAACAAGCTTACATCATCTACCACAATGTACACTTTTGTTTGGAATAAATTATCAATGGCAATGGCGATCGGTGTATCTCATCAAAGTTAAGAGTTAAGTGCCGCTGTATGATAATGTAGATTACATGAATGTATTAATGTATTATCAGTTCTTGAAATATATAAAGGTATGTCCTGGTAGAGGCCTAGAGGGAGGTAGGTAGAAGGGTACTCTTTTTGTTAGCAGTATTGGGTTTGTATTGTTTTGAAGGGGATCAAGGTTGAGGGAAGGATTGGCCAGGTTTCCACTAATTAAGGCCCCTATTTTGGACAGTTTCCCTAATTTATGGTTTTAAAAAATAATGTTAATAAATCTAAAACACAATTGTTATTCTGGTTCAATTTCTTCAGTAGGATGCGAGATTATGTTTCGTCCAGTTGGCTATTATCAAACATTCTTCTCCGGGAGCTAACGCACTGAAGTTCATGAACCCATAGATGCATTCATAAGTGTATAGTATATAGATAAATAAATAAATAAATATAACTATGACCAAGTATATTTCCTCACACCACACATTGTGCAGCATTCCTCGAGCAACCTTTCCATAAATATAGCCCACGTCACAATATAAGGTAATTCCAACAATCAAACCTTAGCTAAAAATCCTTTACCCTAGGCACCTCACCTAACACAAGTAACTGGGGTAAAATGATAAGTATAACCAATGAGATTCTATCACCTTTACCACTGAAACTTGTTAAACTGGACCAGACGTGACTCTCTTAAACTTCCAGGTCACGTAGCTGTAACTGCAATACAATATCAAGTCATGTAACACAATGACGTGTAAATTAATGCAAAGTAATGCAGAAGTAAAGCAAAGTAAGGTAGGTTAAAGTAAAAGTAAAGCAAAGTATAGCACAGTAAAGTATAAAAAAGCAAAGTAAAAGTAAAATATCTAGTAAAGCAATATATGACCAAGTTCCCACCATCAGGTACAGTACCATTGACCATCAGACCTGAGTGTATGTACAAAAAAAAATCATAGAAAACTAACTACGGGTTTTTAATAACAGAAAATGAGATAATTTATTCTACAACTTAAACATTTGTAATTTGAATTGGTGCCGACAACTCAACCATACTCTAAGTGATGGGTGAAGTTGTACCAAAGTAAAGGAGAAAATAAATAAACTGAAGAAAATGTCACGAAGAGAAAATGCGTAATAAACTTTGAGAAGATATATATAACAAAAAACAAAATCAGGTTCCCCATAATGGCAAAATAATGAACATCTTCCATTGATTTTTATATAGATTAAATTTATTTGTAATTTGAGCTTTACTGTCATAAACAAACCTCCTGATGATAATGTTTAATGTAAGCAAAATTAAAATCACGCCTAAGATCATAAATTAAATCCAAATTTAGTTGGAGATACAAAGACTTGCCCCATAAGCTGTGCCCTACATATATACTGTAAGGTGTAAACAATATCAAACTTGGACATCCATTATATAAGTAAGTATATAAGCACAGGATATATATTAGGTATAATTAGAGTCAATTTTGAAGTAATTAGAAAATGGTCTATTATTATGGGATGAAAGTGTCCCTAAGAAAGCTCCTAACTCGGTCAAGTACTAAAGGGTTTAAGCAACACACCTCGCGTGAACTAACCGACCTAAATTCAGCACAAAGATCAGCTGGAGTGAATGAGGATCAAGTGGCCGTTACTGGTAGTCTAGACATTGAGGCGCCCGCACCTCTACTTTCTCAACACTCCTTAAATTCATTTTGTCGTATTTATTTATCTTTCGCCCTTTAAATCTGCACGCGCTCTTCTTATATAACTACATAAACAAGTGTTATCTTACTCTAACATTATTTTTGGGTATCATAACTTAATAATTTGGTAGTCTCTTGTGTTTAAAGGGAAAAAAACCATGTGTTGGAATTACTGGAACTTTTTTTTTGTAGTTTTTGATAAATAACATATGGCGCTTTAACACACTTTATACAAAAAAATCAAACGTTATCTGGAGGGTTACATTAACTTAGTTTAGGTAAAATTACATAAGAAACTAGGGTGGTTCATTTTAAAGTGACCAGGTAAATGTAGATTGTAAATTAGGAAAAAAAAAATGCCTTCTTGTGACGTAATGAATAGTTGTCATGTGTCGCAACCGCAGCCGAGACAATATACCTTTAAATCTTTCTCAGTTACAGTTTAATAATAATAATAATAATAATAATAATAATAATAATAATAATAATAATCACATAGGTTTACAATTGGTTAAGCAGGTATGTGGACAATGAAGGTACATAAAATACATAAACTAAGGAAAGCCGACAAAGCCACCCGTTGATAATTATTGAGATACGTTATCATATTGTTATCATATTCCTCTAAACGTGATAACCTAGATATTTACCTAACTTGTCGGTCAATGGGTGAAGACGAGGAAATATTCGTTGATAAGGTAGAGAGGGAGGGAGAGAAGTATGGGGGGAAAAGTGATAGGGGGGGGGGATATGGAAGGAAAAAGAAGGGGAGGGGGAAGGATGATGGAAGGAAAAGAAGACTAGAGAAGATAAGAAGAGAGGCAACTGTCGCGAAAGAATTGTATAAGTAAGAGAGAAAGAGAGTCAACACACCAACACACAAAACACTATAATTAACATAAACAAAACAAACACCCCCCCCCCCAAAAGTATCATTGTATCTACTTTTGTTAAATTGAAATAACAGAACTTTCTAAGAGATTCAGTATATATCTTTTTGTTTTACTCGACCATGATTGTCTTCTTGACCTCCCTGGTGTTGGCTAAGACCCGCTGCCTCAGAGGTCAACCAAGGGACGTGACCACCCTCAGGTAAACACCCTTGTACACTAAACCCCTTCAGGAAATGTTTTAAGTTAATGAAAAAGTATCTTGATCAGCTTAAAATTGTACTGTGATTACCTGAAGATTTGCCTCCCCAGCTAATTACACCTGAAGGTTAATTACCTAAATGCTAATCTAATCTAACCTAACCTGACCTAACCTTACCTTACCTAACTTAACCTAACCTTACCTCAAACCCAGGTAGCATTAAGGTGGTAAATCTTCAACTGATCGCAATTTTGGCTCTTTGCTTATACATACATACATACATCCTGAACCCTCCTCCCCACCGGAATATCAACAAGTTCTCGCCAGAAGTTACAATTTCATTTAGGAAAGGAACGGAACCAGTGTTAAACAGAGGTGAACAGTGGTGAACAGTGCTTAAGTCAGTGAGAACAACTCAACAGTAACAGTCGCACCCAAGTTAACCTTCACACAGTGAGGTCCCAGGTACCCAGTGATAACGGCCCCCGCGAGACCCAACAACAACCACCGATGTGTTAATCCGTCTACGATAGGAAGGCCTGGGACCACACCTCACTCATATAACACCATCTGTGAGGGAATTACTACACCACGTGAGGTCCCTCATAACACCATCTTGAGGGAATTACTACACCACGTCAGGCCCTTCATAACACCATCTGTGAGGGAATTACTACACCACGTGATGCCCCTAACACCATCTGAGGGAATTACTACACCACGTGATGCCCCTCATAACACCATCTGTGAGGTAATTACTACACCACGTGAGGTCCCTCATAACACCATCTGTGAGGGAGTTATTACACCACGTGAGGCCCCTCATAACACCATCTGTGAGGTAATTACTACACCACGTGAGGCCCCTCATAACACCATCTGTGAGGGAATTACTACACCACGTGATGCCCCTCATAACACCATCTGTGAGGTAATTACTACACCACGTGAGGTCCCTCATAACACCATCTGTGAGGTAATTACACCACGTGAGTCCCTCATAACACCATCTGTGAGGGTTACTACACCACGTGAGTTCCTCCTAACATCATCTGGGAGGGAGTTACTACACTACGAGTTTGCTGTTCAACACCTACATTAATCTGTATGTTCACTGTATGTTCCTTCGCCTTTCTCTAATGAAGGCTTTTGTTAAACCACCAATGTATGTAATAAGTCATTTATGTCCAATGTATATTTTCAGCCTTCGGGCTGCAGAACTTTTTCAATAAACCGTTAATTATTATTATTATTATTACACATAAATATACATAAAGTGTACATTGGGAAGATATGTGTACACGAGTAACATATATGTGTACTCGGGCTAGAGATAATTATGTGTACACGAGTAAGAGATAGGCGCACACGTTGTCACCATGACTGTGTGGTCTCCCGGGAAGCAAGAGAGATAAGATAAAGCTTTGAGATAACGAGATGTGAGAGAAGCTTTAATAAACCAGAGACACGAGGGAGATAGGTAGAGAGAGAGAGATAAAGATGGAGGCCAAGTATTGCGTCATCATCCACAAGTACACCACCACCACGTGTACACCACCACTACGTGTACACCACCACACGTACATTACCACCACGTGTACACCACCACCATGTGTACACCACCACCACACGTACTTCACCACCACGTGTACACCACCATCACGTGTACACCACCACCACGTGTACACCAAATCGACCTTAGTCAAACTTAGTGAGACAAGATGGCAGCACTTTGTCAGCTCTCTCAGTTATTACTAGTGTGAGGGAGGGAAGGGGGAGGGAGAAGAGGGGGAAGGAGGCGTTGGAGGAGGAGGGAAGAAATGTTCTAGAACTTCGGTAATGGGAGGGAGGGAGGAGGAGGGAGGAGGAGGGAGGAGGGAGGGAGGGAGGAGGGAGGGAGGGAGGTGGAGAGAGAGAGAGGAGAGAGAGAGAGAGAGA
This sequence comes from Homarus americanus, assembly GCF_018991925.1. Classification (NCBI taxonomy): domain Eukaryota; kingdom Metazoa; phylum Arthropoda; class Malacostraca; order Decapoda; family Nephropidae; genus Homarus; species Homarus americanus. The sequence goes on along the minus strand of NW_024712526.1, from coordinate 11,363,157 downwards.
GAGAGAGAGAGAGAGAGAGAGATGTATAGGAGGCGTTGGAGGAGGAGGGAAGAGACGAATAGAGATGGGGAGGAAGGAAGAGGGGGGATGAGGGGTGAAATTGAATTGTGTTGTTGCTTGGAGAACCGGATGATACTGGTGTGAGGGGGAGGGAGAAGAGGAGATGGAGAGAGGGAGGAGGAGGAGGAGGAAGGAGGGAGGGAGGAGGAGAGGGAGAGGGAGAGGAGGAGGAGGGAGAGGGAGAATGTCGACACATCGTTCAGGTAAGGGAAAAAGATTGTTGTAAGGGTTGTAAATATATACCTAAGAGACAGACAGATGCAGATTTACAGTCTCTCCCCACCCTCCTTTGCAACAAAATGCAGTACCGAGCAAGCCATCCCTCCATCCCACCATCCTTCCTCCCTCCATTCCCCATCCTTCCTCCCTCCCTCCATTCTCACTCCTTCCCTCCCCATCCTCCATCCCCCCATCCTTCCCCCCCTCCATCCTCCCTCCCTCCCCATCCCTCCATCCCCCCATCCTTCCTCCCTCCCTCAGTCTCAAGACCTGATTGAATTACCCACACGAGGCAAACTGTACTACAAGCTGTCAATAAATTTGTTAAACTAAAAAAAAATCCCTCAGACACACCGATGACTATATACTTTATGTATTTCGAATAATAAACAATAAAATAATGGTAAGTATTATATTATTGCCGTTGTTTTGAGACGCCCTCCTATACACACACACACACCTAAGATAAGGCCATGGAGTCAGTCGATATGCTGACTGGTGAACAAATAATAACATCACTGGCAACACTGGCAGGGCTAACTAAACTAACATTACACCTTCTATTCCTTCCCTCAATATCATGATTATCGAAAATTTACCCATTTTCTGGGGGTCAATTTAGGCGATATTGAAATAACTGTAGTTTTAACACAGGGAAGATACTGACGTAGTACTGCAGCAGGAGTTAAATGACTGTTAGGCAATGAGATGAAACGCGTCAACACAGATGGTATGAGAGAGAGAGAGGGAACCCCCTACCTTAGTTTCCCTGGCTTATCCGGTCTTGGTGGTATTTATAGGCCGACTGTACTCCTTATGTGTTGCAACTGCTGGCTGGAGAGGTTGGGCAAGCCGGCTGCCACACACACACTAGACCGACCCCTCCAGGTTGGTAATGAGCCTTACACACAGTCGCAGTCACGGCCGCCGGTGCAGCCATCTTGTCGCCCGCTACTGCTGGTCGATCCATCCTAAACCATCGCTTTCGGATTATTATTACCAGTTTTGTCGCCGGTTTTATCTGTTTTCTCCCAATACAGAAGATTTATATATTAAGTAGTTACGATCCTGGTTACTTGGTTACGCTATAGAACGGTAGAAGTGTCTGAATTAACGGCGACACAGACAAAGCATGACTTATGTATGCGTTCCTCTCCGGCGATATTCAACTAATTACTTTACTATAAGAATGAAAAAAATATCATTCTTTATTATACTGCTCTTGTTATACATAGTTATATGACTAAAGTAAAAACATCGCTAGTGTTTGTATGATGACGAGGCAAATTATGCGTCATTTCAAGTTACATAAGTCAGGGTGTCAGTTAAAAGATCCACATATATTATATACTTTGATGAATAAGTCGGTATTGATTATTTAAGTGTCCCTAAAAAAACATACATAAATTAACAATTCAAAGAACACATTATAATGTTATAAACTGTCAACAAGAAAGTGCGCATGCGCCATATCCGCCATTTTGTGTGACCAGTGAGGAGTGAGGGGCGGAGTTTGGCGGCGGCGGTGGCGGCGGCGGTGGGTGGCTGCGGGTGGTGGTCGCCGCCACGCCAGTAGGCCGATGAGCGCCGCCCCGGGAGGAGGGTTGACGGTGCTAGGAGCTGGTAGGGAGGGAGACACTCCTTTATGTTGACAAATTAAAGGGAACAATCCGCTCTAGAAGGTTTGTTGATCCACGACGCATTTGTTTAATATCCCGACGATCATAAAGGCCACCATCTTCCTGTCACGCCAGAGGACAAAATTATAAGAGAAGTTTGGAGGTGAATTAATATCAAAAAGTTCATTACCGATATATACTTAATATATTATATAAACAATCGCTATATTTCAAAAGCCACTGGCACGTTTAGGCCAGCGGGATGCAATGCGTTTAGTCATCCACCTGGTGATGCCACTACATGTACAAGTTCTTCAGGAAGGGATCTGTACTGCTCGAGGGTGAGGTATCCACGAACTCTGCCATTCGTCCCCCCCAAAAAATACTACTGGCAAGGATGATGCCTCCCTCTACTGACGAAGGTGGTGGTGAGGCGACGTAGAAGTGAGTGTGCCTTGTGTGCCCCAAGACTGCCTGCTGGCCTGCGTCACCCACCACCACCTAGACGAGACTCTGCCACCACCTGCGTCCCTCGCCAGGAGTATCGTGGTAGGCGAATCTCTCGAGCTTGTGACTCTGTCTGAGGGGGTGTTAGGATATTGTCACTCACGCCATGTAGGTTGATAGCCTGCAGTGATGAGATTAGGGAAGGTTCTACCACAGTACAGACTGATGGGAGGTCGTCCAGCCTGTTATGTGGGATAGAGTAAGGGGTGATGAACAGTCCAAAAGCAGCCTGCAATGCAAATATAAGGGAAAATACCACTGTTTTCTCACTTTGGACTGACTAACCACAGCGAATAAAATTAACCCAGATATGCCCGGCAGTAGAGGCGCGACGTAGATTCATCTCAAATTAGTGCCGAGGAAACAAGACCGACAAGCAAGTAATATTGTCCTTCAATTTTAAATAATTTCCTTTTTTTTATAAATAAGCGGATGTTTTGCCACTTGGTGTGTGTCTGTCGGCTCGATGGTTATAACCGAATTCCAACAAGTGTTACTACAAGTTGGTGGTTGTAAGATAAGGATAACTAACTATTTATGTGCTGTGGCTGAACCGTAACAACTTGCGGCTATAGATTTTTTTTATGGAATGATAGAAAGAGGTGATTCCCTTCATAAACATCTCGAACTTGAAGAAACTGACAAATAAAAGATAAAACATATTTTTTTAAACAAATGCTTCTGATATTTAACGCAAATTAACTTCGGTTTTTGTTTATTGTGATAGTCTGGATCGAAGTTTCTTATGACTCGGATTATTGAAGTTAGTGACACTATATTTAAGCTATACCATAATTTATGTATACTTGTAATAACAAACATTTGGTAAACACACATTATACACACGTCAAATATATCTTCCTTTAAACATTAGAAAATCTATTTGGTAATAATATTGAAAGAGGTACAGTTTACAATATACTGTATATTCCGTTATAAATTATATATAAGAAGAATAAAATGTAAGAAGTATTACAATAATTGTGAAAACTTTCATTGAAAAAATAAATGTAGTGAAATAAAGGAAGAACAGAAAGTGAAAAATAATAATATGGTTTTCTTCAATTTCCACACATAAACGGGGATTCTTCAAACTTAACTGTACAGTATATCTAACATAGGTTTTATTAATTATCAATCATGCTGAGGCAAGAATCTATACTGACACAATAATAGAAAAATAACTCACGTTATAATTGTGATTATAGGTGTTAATACTGATATTTTTAACTAGAAAGGTGTACCTATTTTATTGTTGGTGACTAAATGGTAAGTGTCACCTAGCCCTGAGTTTGCGCTTAAAGGGTTTATAGATAATGGTTGTTGAAGCATAGTATTACATTATAATACAACGAATATACTTTATATTCCATTTGAAAAGGGTTAAAATCATATAATACTGATCACACATCACAAATAATAATGACATGAATAATAAAATATACCTGTCAGAGTTATTAAATAATTTGCTCACTAAAGACTCGGGTATACTTTTTATACCTTACAACTTTGAAAATATATTTAAATTCAGTCATAAATATGATTTTGTTTTATCCAATACATACGGTTAAGTAACTATAATCAGCAATTCAAATTAATAATGTCAAAGGGAAGTAAATCGTGTTATTATTCACGTGTTAGGAAGTATTATACATTTTTTTTAATTTATTCCATGAAGGATTTACAAATTAACATCACTGGAAATTATACACAAGAATTATTCGATGGAGAAAAATATATAGTACATCAAAAGACTATCCCGTTAGACGAACAATGTCTAACAGGAAATTACTTAAAGGTAAAACTTAACAATTACGCGGTGAGACATTAAATGAGGTAATTTGATTATAATGAATCATCTGCTGGTGGATTATTATTGTGTTGTTTGATGAACTTTTTTCCAGATGACAAAAATTCCGATTGAGAGATGAACATGCCGAGTAGCGTAGCCCAGCGGGGAAGGGAGGGGGCGAGCGGCCGGTAGGTGGGTGGGTAAAGATTTGCCAAAGGTTAATTTAGACTATTAATGAAGATTTCTTGACTTTAAATAATCAATAATACATACTTTAAATATTATCTGTAGTACGTGAAGTTGTATGACAATTTTACTGACTAAATATCTAGCGATGATTTACCAGTAAGCCCTTATGAGGATAATTCGCTCACTAAATGTATAATATTAAAATAAAAAGATAAATTTATGTTTTTAGAAGAATATATAGTATGAGAGTTGATTTACCGTACGTGCTAAGAGACCTTAAAAGTTGAAGTACAGAAATACATACAACCACACAGTATGGAAAGGAATTTATTTTTAACAGTCGTCTAGTAAGGAAACTGTCTTGCTGAATATTTGTACTCAGAGACCCAGGTAGCTGAAACACCTAAATATAAACAACAAGAGTAATAATATTTTCGAGAAAGAACGGAATTGTGTGATAGTTGTGAAATTAAGGAGAGAATTTATACAAACAACGTACAATTTCCAACACCTTTTAAGCCGATATCCATTTGTGATTCATTAATATTATTTAGATATTTAGCATTTATATTATTGTTGTTTTATCCGCTATTATCAACCAGTCTCTTCAGTTACTCCCGGCTCCACCACCACCACCACATGCCGTTATTATTACTAAATTATCAACATATTTCCTCCTCTCCGTTTCTATCTACCACAATATCATGTTAACATTACCACAATCACTCGATATTATCACTCACCGGTTATGAACAGTTAATGACGCTGAAGATAATAACAGACATAATCAGCGACATACACAAAACATAACACGATAAATAAAAGACAATAATAAACTTAAAAGCAATAAAAAAATTATTCATTTTAAAATCTTTTCACAAGTATTCTTATTATAGAATTCCCCGTTATTTCTTTCACGTTTACATAAAAATATTTACAAAGTGCCACCAAAACTCTTATCGCCGGGGATATTTATGTAAGTATAAATTATTTCCTAATGCTGTACTTGTAAAGAGGGAAGAGATTACTTGAACAGCTTTTTTCTCTCTTTTTTTGTGTAAGTTACAAAAAAAGAGACCGAGCCATGTTTAGATTTGATCGGTTAAACAGTCAAACGAAGGAGGAATGACTTTCACAATGTTTGGTGGTGGTGAGGCAGTCGTTGCTCCAGGATGTTGACGAATTCTCTTGGACCTTGTGTGTTTGGGTCTGAATTATCCGAAACCATTAGATTCAATTTCGAATTCTCGAAGACACTTTTACTCCGATTCGAATTACCTGTGGCCGATCGACTAGGTTTTGAATTATCCGACTCTAATTGACTAAGTTTCGAATTATCCGAGACTAATTGACTGTTTCGAATTAACCGAAACTAACTGGGTTTCGAAGTATCGGAGATTAACGGACATCATGGTCAATATGTGTTTTAGACTCAACTTTTATAATAACTTTTCTTCTGGACTTTTTACTAAGGCGTTTGTTATAATGCACAGAATGTACAGCTTATGGATTAACATGAAAATCGAATTTGAACTTCCTCACAAAGCGTCATGCGCCACCCTGCAGCGTTTTGGTGAATTGACAAAAACCATCCCACACCTCTGCCTGATTTTTGCTGGAATAAACCACCCAATACTAGCAGACTCGGGGATATTATATATATATATATATATATATATATATATATATATATATATATATATATATATATATATATATATATATATATATATATATATATATATATATATATATATAGCGCTCTGAGGTTCCTTCCTGCTAGAACCAAATATAATCCACTGATTGGTTTTTGCCAAATAGCTGAAGAGCCAAGAGCCACGACTCCACAACCTTCCTGAAACTTCGTAGGACCCGAACTCGACCCCTCCACCCCCCACTGGACATGCATGCTACACATTATAACAGTGAATCCTGAAAAAAAATCATTATCAAGGATGTGAACCTAAAAAGATACTTTAACCATTATCGCAAATGCAAAAACAATCTTGTACCCGGAAACAAAGTGCAACCTTAATTAATTGTCTGTTCCAAGAAGAATTGGTAAGTAAACAGAAGCGTCCATTCCACTTAAAGAGAGTAATTGGATAAGGAGTGAAAGAATAATTACTCCCGTTCGTAATGACGTAAATACAGACAGCACAAAATTCAGTTTTTTTTTATTCTTATCACTCGAAATTTGCTTTAATGATCTCTTGGAGACGCGTCATTCATAAAATTTATCACATTCTTTTTTTTTATAGAACAGAATAGCGTTCATTAATAAAGTACTGTATCTTAAAGTATCTAGATAGCGGTACATTAAAATCTTTACTTCTAATAATTATTTTTTTTTTTTTTACAATATTGACTACAACGGCCAGCAAAGCAAAACAAACACATCTTTAAACTCACTAACACTTATTCGTTATCAACCATCACACATTTACCACTCCAGGAACTAAATACATATAAGCAACTATAACCAGGTTCTTATTAAACAAAAATTAAGTTTTAGTGGTAATATAAATGCTTATATTACGCGCTTAAAGTAAAGAAAAGAAAACAACGGGGAATAACAGCCTAGCCTTCCCCTTCAGGTCCGCAGTATAAATTCAAGCTCGGGGGAACATCCTGCCGGCGCTGAAATACTGCCAAGTCCTCAGTATTATTTACCTCGTGTTGTATTTGTTTATTTCCTTATATAATTATACATTTATCCTGCTGTTGTTTCATATAGTGTATTGAATTTATATACCTGTACCTATCTGACTTTTCTATCGGTTATACATCTACTTATATGCGTGGCTAAAAGATATATGTTAAGCCAAATATACAAAGAAAGATTCAGAAACGAGGAGATATAATTACGTACCTGACCTTCTGAGAGAGAGAGTCCGCGACACAAGACAACAGGTGTAAGAGAAGAGCTTACCTGGATAAGCCGCTACTACTACCCCAATAACTGTCTCTATTATACATTACAACCGTAAATTTTAATGTGTATTTACATAAGACTGAAGCTGTAATGTATATAATTAAATTGTTTATTTGTAATTCGTGCTATTTTTTTGGTGTGCCGTGTTAGAATTTTCTTTGAATTATTAGTTGTGTTGTGGATATGTGTGTGTGTGTCCGAAATACAAGGAATCTATACCATACCCTGTCCTGTCTATCAACCTGAAGATATATACTTAAAGACACAGACAGACAGACATGGAAACAGACAGTGTGGTGGTGATGTAGACATTTGAAGGAATGGATGACCTTTCAACTTTACTTCATTCCTGACTGGAGCCTCCACCCGCCGAATCTCCGCTTGAGGCACACACACACACACACACACACACACACACACACACACACAGAGGCGTAACTAAGGTCCAGTGTTGTGTTTACCTCTTGCAGACTTGTTACATTAAAATTAACATAAATAGATGTCTTTTTTTTCTTTTAGTGAGTTGATTATATAACTGCTCTTTAAAGTAATGAGTACGATGACATAACCCTTGAGTACGGTGATTTAACCCTTGAGTACGATAACTTAACCCTTGAGTACGATTATTTAACCCTTGAGTACGATAACTTAACCCTTGAGTACGATGATTTAAACCCTTGAGTACGATGATTTAAACCCTTGAGTACGATGATTTAAACCCTTGAGTACGATAACTTAACCCTTGAGTACGATGATTTAACCCTTGAGTACGATAACTTAACCCTTGAGTACGATGATTTAGACCCTTGAGTACGATGATTTAAACCCTTGAGTACGATAACTTAACCCTTGAGTACGATGACAACCCTTGAGTAAGATGATTTAATCCCTTGAGTACCTTCCTTATCAAGATAGGTTAAAGAAATTAAACTTGCATTCCCTAGAAAGACGAAGAGTGCGGGGAGATATAACAGAAGTATTTAAGTGGGTGAAAGGAATCAATAAAGGGGATATAGATAAATTTCTTATAATATCCGAGCAGGATAGAACTGCAGCAACGGATTTAAGTTGGATAAGTTTAGGTTTAGGAGGGAGATGGGAAGGAACTGGTTTACAAATAGGGTGGTGGACGAGTGGAACAAGCTTAGCAACTTTGTAGTAAGTGCTGGAACGCTGGAAAGTTTTAAAAGGAGGCTAGATAGATTCATGGACGATAGAGTGGTAGTAACTCTCGACAGGAGAAGCCATGCACAGGCCAACCGGCCTATTGCAGACTCCTTATTTTCTTATGTTCTTAACCCCTTGAGTACGATGACATAACCCTTGAGTACGATGACTTAACCCATGAGTGCAATGACTTAACCTTTGAGAACTACGACTTAACCCTTGAGTACGATGACAACCCTTGAGAACTACGACTTAACCCTTGAGTACGATGACATAACCCTTGAGTATGATGACTTAACCCTTGAGTACGATGACTTAACCCATGAATACGATGACTTAACCCTTGAGAACTACGACTTAACCCTTGAGTACGATGACTTAACCCTTGAGAACTACGACTTAATCCTTGAGTACGATGACAACCCTTGAGTACGATGACTTAAAAGTTTAAGGCGTCATACTCAAGGGTTAAAGTCGTACTCAAAAGGTTAGGCCATCTTATATTCAAGGGCGCAAGTCATCGTACTCATGGGTTAAGTCTCAAGGGTTTAGGTGATGAATAAAATTTACTACATTACTACTTTTGTAACTTCTGATACAACGTCTATACTTATTGTGATATTGGTAATTACTATTAATTTGTTTTTAAATATGGCCTCCATCCTCCCCTTATTGTCACATCGTCACCGCCATTTTATTACCTTAATATTAAATATCCTAATACATAAGTAGCTATCCTATCTGTGTTGAGTTAGTTGAGCCGCAGATCTATGAGGCATTCAGTGACTGTTGCCTCATAGTCAATATCTGCAACTGTTGTCGGCTTTGGGGCCGATGCTCTCGTTCCCCTGAGGCAGAGCAAAGCCGACCTAAGGAGAGAGAAGGACAGTCGACATCTCATCCAGGCTGTAACATAACTTCTGGGCTGCTGCTTCTGTTCGGATAGCACCTCCGCGAGTCTGGCGTAGAAACATCTTGCACTCGCTACTACCTGTACTAATTATTTAAAACGTAGCCTCCAGTCTCCCCCAATAGACACACCTTCGCCGTTACTTTATTACTACTACTACTACTACTACTGATGCTGTTGCTACTACTACTATTATTACAACTAATGCTGCTACTATTACTATTAATGCTGCTTTAACTGTTGCTGCTGCTACTACTACTATTACTAATACTGCTACTACTATTTTTTTTTCACGTGGCCTCCAGCCTCCCCCAATAGCCACACCTTCGCCACCATTTTATTACCTTAATATTAAATATCCTAATACATAAGTAGCTATCCTATCTGTGTTGGATTAGTTGAGCTACTACTATTACTACTACTACCACAACAACTACTACTACTACTACTTTTATACGTGTTTTATTACTACTACTACTACTACTACAACAACCAGCCCTACAGACAAGGATGGACTCAAAACAAACCTCACCTTATTGACTTCCAACCAACACCTGTGACTGATTGAAACAGGTGCACTCATAAAAATATCCCTCCCCCCTCCCCAGCATTGTGTGAGGGACAGTCGTGGTCAGAACAGGAAACTGAGAACATGCAAAGCTATCACACTGACAACATTCGGGTGAAGCTAGTTGGAAGCTCGCGGAAACCCCACCTGGTATGGCCGGAAACCACTTCAGATCACGTTGCATAGTGCAGGTTATGTAATTTGGTTTGAGTTACAGACTTTAGCAAACCAGATCTAGACTAATTTAACCCGATAACTGTGTATATTCAGTATATATAAGTTAAAATGGTGTATAGTGTATGATGATGAACGAAATATATTAAAATAATCATGATCTATTAAAAAAAACACAATTGAAACCTACAAAAAGTTTGCAAAGTTGAAATTTATCATAACTTTCTGTATTTCAACAAGACGTTTTAAAGTGAGTATTCTAAGTCGATTTATACACCAGAAAAACTCACACATACATAATATCTCTCTTAAGTTATCATTGAAGATATGTAAATACATAAAACAATAATTACCCTGTATTCTGTAAAGACGTTAAATAGTAAAATAATTCAAATAAGTTAATAAATTATAACTGACTAACCTATATCAGTTATCTATCATTTATATCTACTTATGTTCTTGTTATAATCGTTTTTGTTATTCTTGTTATTATTAGTATCGTAAATTTGTTTGTTCTTTGTATTTCTGGGTTTATTTAGTGCTGTTAATTATGTAGAGAAACCAACTGATGAAGCCAGGAAAAAGCCATCTACAAAAGCTTCTTATAAGAAAGTCATCTATTGGAAAACCACTATTAAAAACACCTACAAAAACCACTTATAAGAAAGCCACATAAATAAGCCTCTATAACAGTTCCCTACAGAAGGACATTTATTAAGAAGCCATCTACAAAAAGGCACATAGTAAAAATTTTTTTACAAAAGCCATCTGCAAGACACCGACAAAAGTCTTCTGGAAAAATGTCACCCTGATATGTGTATTCGATATTAAATATAATCACATAATATAAAAAAAAACCACACCACAGAAAAGCCACATCACAGTAATGCCACATCACAGCAAAGTCACCTCACAAAAAACCACATAACAGACAAGACACCTCACAAAAAAGCCACCTCACAGAGTCACCTCACATATATGACCTTCAAGTAGATACCAGATAATGTCCAAGTGCCGGTAACAGTACAGTACATATTGGTGGTGGTGTTTTTTTTTTCATGTTATAGTATTCGTTTTCCACTAGCGTTTGAGTGTGTGTCTGTCTGTGTCCTTGAATCCAGACAAATAGACGGACAGAGAGGAAGAGAAACAAAAAAACACAAAGAGGAAGCAAGACGTGATAATTATAAACAACAACAAAATAACGATAACTGCAACACTGATGATAATGATTCGAGCAAAGAAAACTTACAAAAAGTATAGATGAAATAAGAGATAAATAGAGATAAATGTTTAAGTATTTATAGTTTTAAAGGAAGTTACAATAGGATATCTAATTACATTCATATTTTTTAGATGATACGTGTTTGAAATAATGGAGGGAGAAATATAACAGTAAATTATCATACACAACGGAGATAATAATTATCTACTGTTACATAACCTCGAATGATGAAATGTTATATACGTATGCTGCTATCTGGGTGTTGTGATAATGTGGGGTGAGTGCGGAGGAGATATGGACTTATTATTATTATTATTATTATTATTATTATTTACCTTATATATAGAAATAAATACATATTAATTTAAAGCGTTGACGACTTCACAGAAAACCTGATAGCATTTTTTTTATTTAATATCCCACCAGATAGACAAACAAGCTGAAACTAACGAAGAGAATAAAATAAACTGAATACTGTTGCTATGAGGAACCTAACGAGTTTATAAGCTGCAGCGAGGTAAGGTGGGGGAGGGAGGGTGAGAGAGAGAAGTTGGTAATTAATTCCTTTAGGGATGGTGAGGTTAGGTTAGCCATGAGGGAAAAAAGACTCCTATAGACTCACAGCATTCATTAACACTCAGGAAAAACCTAACCTAACCTTTCATTCACCGTGTTTGTCATCTTACCCCTACATGCGCCGTCAGGTTTTCAGTACACGGCGATCCTGTTCTTGGTTTAGCTAGTAGGTGCAGGAAAATGATGGGGTGAAGGTGGTGTGTGCGTGGTGTGGTGTTAGGGTGGAGTGGTGTTAGGGTGGTGTGGTATTAGGGTGGTGTGGTGTTAGGGTGGAGTGGTGTGGTATTAGGGTGGTGTGGTGTTAGGGTGGTGTGGTGTGGTAGGGTGTGGTGTGGTGTTAGGGTGGTGTGGTGTTAGGGTGGTGTGGTGTTAGGGTGGAGTGGTGTGGTATTAGGGTGGTGTGGTGTTAGGGTGGTGTGGTGTGGTGTTATGGTGGTGTGGTGTGGTATTAGGGTGGAGTGGTGTGGTATTAGGGTGGCGTGGTGTGGTATTAGGGTGGAGTGGTGTGGTATTAGGGTGGAGTGGTGCGGTGTGGTATTAGATTATGTTAGCTGATGCGAGTTGTACAGTATCGGTTATAAGCATAAAAACAAATCAGGAATTGGTTTAAAAATGATCGAATATTGATGCAATCGGTTATAGGCATAACACAGATCGGTTGATAGTATATACCCAAATCGGTTAATGGCATCTATAGAGGACCAGTTATCGGCATACATAAGATCAGTGTTAGGACAAGCCAGGAATCCAATGCTCTGTTCGTTCATTTGAGGGATAATAAACATTGCATTGACTGGGATAATGCCTCCTCAATATTACCTTGTAATTCAATTGACAGTAGGAACATCATAGAATCTAGTCTCATTAAACATACCGAATCCGTTAACATGAATTTGAGTTACGGTATGTACAAATTGGACAATTTTGTAATTAAGAAGATTTGTAACCAGGTGAGAAGGTTGGGTCAGTTTTCCCTCTGACCTGACTACCGACCACTGCGGTGCTTTTGTAAAGATTAGTAGGGTCATTACATGTACTTGACCTCTGTGGACTTGTTGTCACCCTCCTCTGTATATATATATAACTTGTTCTGCACTTCTATTTTAGTCTGTACTCACCCCTGAAGATGTGAATTACACGAAAGCGCTTGGGAACTTCGTGTTTTCTTTTTCCCTTGTGGTTATCAGCATATAAGATCAGTTATTGACATACACACACACACATCGGTCGTCGGCATAAATAAAGACCGGTTATTATCTATTTGTGCAAACTGGTTATCTAAGTACAAAGAAACCGGTTATTGTGATGTAGGATGCGCATATAACACGTAGATTATGAATTCCACTGTATTTCCTCTATAACACCTATAACCTGACTGAACACTCATATAAGAACATAATCGTAACTCTTTATTATTCGTGTCAATATAAGACTTTAAAGATATATTCAAATTATTCTTTTTATACAGTAGATTATATGTGTAGACAATCACAAACAAAACCTTATTCCTGTACACCCACATCCCTCGTACCCTCACCTCACACCCGACATCCCTCGTACCCTCACCTCACACTCGACATCCCTCGTACCCTCACCTCACACCCACACCACTCTCAACCCTCACCTCACACCCTCATCCCCTCACCACCCACTCCCTCACACCCTCATCTCCCTGTAACCTTTTCCGATTTTTTTGGGGAGGCGAAAGTTGGTTCACTCCGGAGACAATCAGCCAAGTCATTATCACTTAAATCGATAACCAAGACAAAAGCGACTACCTGAAGATTAGACATCCCAGCATAGCTCACCTGATGATTAGACATCCCAGCATAGCTCACCTGATGATTAGACATCCCAGCATAGCTCACCTGATGATTAGACACCCCAGCATAGTTCACCTGATGGGGGATTAGGTTAGCATTAGGATGTTTTAATCTTCAAGCGAAATAAGCTGGAGTGTCTAATCTTCAGGTGATCCCCCCAAAAAATATATATACATAAATATATATACAGTACGTCTTAGATTCTAAGTAGTGTCACGCGGTTAAAATACCTGAGTTGTTGAAGCGCTATGCAATATGACATCAACAGCGTCCTTATATAACCTTTAACCAAAAGATAGTGGTTAAAATTATTCGATATAAACTAAGCTCAAGGTGGGATAATGTTTGTTTATGGGTGAAGTTTAGTGTAATGACTCAAAGACAGAGATAAACAATAAGATACATTTTATTTAATATTATTTTACTGTTTTGAATTTAAGAACTAATTTAGATATGTTAGTTCTCAAAGTATTAAAAAATGTATTATAAAAACCGAGGAATTTAAAATCTAAATATTATTACCATAAACTGGATTTATTGTTTAACTGGTCAGTGTCATTATATCCGGTTTAGGTTATAATTTGTGTTTTAAGGCAATATTTCTTTTAAAAATTTATCCAAAGATAATTAATAGTGTATACTATATAAAAATAACTAAATAAATATTAACTTTCATCTTACATCGAGTATTTTAAAATTTTCTGATGTTTAGAAGAAAAAACAGAATTAATAATACAAAGAATAACGATAAGAAGGACTTACTGACAACTTAATGACCATATAAATAAATTATTAATTCCTAACTCGACAGGATCAGTTTTATACACAGAGCCAATAAAAAATTAGAACGCAAGAAATATTATGCATATATATATATATATATATATATATATATTATATATATAATTTAGTCGTCTGTATTGTGTGCAAATTATCAAATGAAAATGAAGAGAAACCTTAAATGGCATTATCAAATTTACGTTGAGAGATTATTATTATCCTTATCTTTCCTATTATATTTATAAATTAATCTTACCGCAACTTAATATATAGTACAGTATATGAAACTTAGGTCATATAGGCCATACACAATATATACTGCAGATAATGTATATACTCATACTGAATAATTAATAATATCAGGGGAATTTAATCATAATTATTAAATTCTCCTGAGTGTCGTGTAGTTATTGCGGTACAGGTGAGGTTAGTATGCCTCAATAAACGACGGTGGTAGTGGTGGTGGTTGCGGTGGCGACTCGATAACCCGTGTGTGCGTGACGGAGACCTAACACGGAGGCGTCCTTGGGCTCAGTGCTCCTGTTGTCTGTCATCATTCTCACTGCTCCTAACTCCTCACTTCCTTATGCAGGTACATATACAGCACGGTGAAACCTTCATATAACGGACTAACTTCTTATATATGGTCCGTTAAAAGGTTTCACATATAACGGACTAATCTCTCATATAATCCGTTAGTTGTTGATGATATAACTGCTGATCTAATCTTTTAACGTTATGTAACTAAAATTAACCTAACCTAACAATCTTAACCTAACCTAATCAAAAGACCCTCACCCAACTTTAATTCAAAACAAACCAATTATAAAGATCATCAGTGGAAAAAATTCTTCTTGAGAAATACACTAAATGGTTCAATGAAAGTGTGTGTGTGTGTGTGTGTGTGTGTGTGTGTGTGGAGCGGCGGAGTAGTAGTGGTGGAAGGTAGAAGCATGGTCGGGGTCTTACACTAGCCAGAGAAGCCAAGGGTTAGAGTCTAAGTTGCTTTAACCATTTCCTCGTACCATAAAACCGTGTGTGTGTGTGAACTAGAGACAGACATAAGGTCGTATAGGATATATTGAGATGACATACATAATCTTTAACTATTTTACCATTTAAAGACAACAGTGGCAATTGTTTTTAATATCATATTTTATATTATTATATGTATGGTTTTATAATATTAGGCGCTAGATTAAAACTTAGGTTTAAATGGATTTCCTTGGTTCAGCAATTTATTGAAGTGTTGAGAAACGTTCACTAGAGTCAGCTCATATATTCTACTAAACAACAACTGGTAGAGGTTAAGGGGTACATATGTTAGCTAATAATATAAATAATACTGTAATAACAACAAGAAGCTAATATAAACTGTTATATACTGCTCTAATGTATTTAAATATATGTGAAATTATAACCAAGTATTTAAAAAAGTTCTCACAGCGCTTTAAATGTTTTTGGGTATGAAAATAATATTAAATATATGAGTAAAATAAAAAATAAATAAAAACGCATCATTTCTTTAAAAGACTTAAGATGCCGCAGCTCTGTATATCTAGAGTTGTAACTAAGATTTTGTCTTTTATCACGTTATTATACAATTTATTCTATATTAAATTAACTGTCTTTACTGTCCTAGAAAATGAACAATTTCTCACATGTGGTAGATAAAACTAACATACAAATTCGGCCAGACGCGGACATTAACGCTGGGGTGTTGAGTACCAGACGAGAGTGACCACAAGTCTTAGTCAGGTTTCTATATAGTTCATCTTTATGAGAACGAAAAACAACCTTCTTGATATTAATAACTGATTATATAGCGTCTAAAATCTAAAATAGTTATTTATCTTACGAATAAGGTGAATATGAAACAATGTACATGAAAAAATATTCTTTAAAATGACATTATCTTAGACTATGTGAAATGAAAATATTTTGCTTGTGTCCTTGACTGAAGCAGAGAGGAAACTCACTAAATTCAAACCTTTTCTTTTCTCTTCGCTGCGTTTTCTTTATTCTTCAGCTCCAGAAAGTGAATCCCAGGAAATATCTCTCACAGAGTATTTCCATTTCCCAGAATAGAAATATCTCTCAATATAGAGTATTTTCTAATCACTAGCAGATATTTTCGAATCAATTATTGGAATTTAAGCATTTTTCAAATCAAGTTACCAATCTTTCTGGGGGTTTCCCAATCCGTGTGGTATTTCCTATTCCGTCTTTCACCATTTACAATCATTTCTCTTTAGTGTATATAAAAAAATGGTGGAATATGTAAGGAAGCTATTTATTCAGGCCTAGAGTTTGTTATTTGCTATGTAAAAGGCATAAGGAACTCGGAAGCTTTCTGGAGATTATTTCTAGTGTGACTACGTTTTGAGTATCACTCATTTGTACCTCTCTCTCTCTCTCTCCCCTTAGATTTTCATTAGTTTATCCCTTTTCTGTATCTATAATAATCTCATTCTCGTATTTTTTCTCTCTCGCTTTATTATACTTTCTCCTTTACTGTCTCTATCTTTTTGCTTACATTTTATGTTCGCTCTCTCTTCATATCAACGTCTAACAAACAATTACAGTACTTAACTAAACAAACTGAGACTTACTGTAATTAGAGAGAGGGAGAGAGACATATGGACAAAGAGAGATAGACAATAATAAGAAAGAAAGGAAGAAAGAGATAGAGAGAGACTGCCACAAAGAAGTCAACATGCCGCACCTCCATTAGTGTTATATAAAGATTCCTCCCAGTAATAAAAATACCTTAATCCAGGTGAGGTCATTGTGTGTGTGTGTGTGGGGGGGTATGAGTAGGTGTGTAGGGTGTGTTTGTGTGTAGGATGTGGGTGTTGGCCAGGGTATGACTGTGGTTTGTGTGGGTGTAGGTATAGTGTGCGTGGGTCTAGACTCTAGGCGATGTGTGTAGGTGTAGAATGTGTGTGGGTGTAGAGAGAGAGAGAGAGAGAGAGAGAGAGAGATACAATATGTGAATCTAAACTGAAAAATACTATCCTATTAATATATATCCAAATATTATTTCTATATAACCCTTTCCAATATTACTTAAAAAATATATATCCTGTATATATAAAATCATCTATCACACTAATATATTTTTCCTAATATATTTTTCTCTCCCATCACCCTATTTTTCCTCTGCTATATATTTCTACTTTGCCGAATAAAAATTTTTGCCTCATATGCAAATGTTTTTATTGAACAAACATCAAGAGTACTAAAGCGGGTTCCTGGAGCATATACTCCATAACCTTCTTCTATAATCAACAAAATCCATACAAGATATAGGAAATAATTTAATGATTTTCCAATTCGCCGAAGTAAACAAAAATATTGGTACAGTATTGATATAATTTTGCAAGCCAGTTCCATCCAATACTGATGTCTACCCAATTTTTAAATAGAAGTTTATATTCTTGTTATATATATAAATTTGTTTGTATTGTGGTCTAATGTATATCATGTTTTTTTCGGTTTATTCTATTTTTGTGTAAATTGTCAATAATAAACAAATATATATCAACAAATACAGTTTACACAATGACATTCAGTGATTTTTATTTGTTTATTTCATTCATTTATTCATTATTTTCATACCTAGATGATCTGTAAGCTAGATTATATTCCAGTATTTTCCCTGCAATATATAGTACATTATTTTCAATTTAAATTTTTTTAGGGGGTATTCATTAAACATTTTCAAAACGAATATTAACAAAATATTAACTAAGTATTTTTGTTATTTTATTGAATGTCGGCTCTAATTTTATTTTAACTTGTATAGATGAAATAAAACAAAATAAAAGAATAAATTTCATCCCAGTAAATTTCGTTTTTTTTTAGGGAGTGTCAAAGGTCAAGTTACTTAACGAGTATGACTGTACTTAAAATGGCATATGCACTAAACCTTATATCATTCCTCTTACTTAAACTACTACACAGTTAATGACTATTATTGAATAAATTAATACAATTTTAAACGTAAAGTCAAGAGAGCGGATGTAGTGTTACTTTTATTTTGCTTATTAATATAAATACATTATTCTGTGTCTACATATGTTACAAGTGAGAATACATTCGAATAGAGTATTGGGATCAGAAGAAACTCGTATACACACAAATACGGGAGTAAATATCAATAAAATACAATAATTCCTTATGTGAATAAAGTTTGTTATAGTAAATATGTTTACCGTTGCCAGCCATCGCCAATACCAATTCTATCTCTCTTTTTCATTTTATCTCACCTCACAGTTCATTAAATACTCTCATTCTACTTGATGAACATGTTGAATAATATAATTGATGATTTGAGCATAGATAGAGTTAAATATTTGATCAGATAACAGGTATTTAGCGTAAAATAAGGGATTTGTCGCTGAAAGCCGGTCCCTCTTTCTCTGCTCCTCCCTCCCTGCCTGCCTCTCGCACCACACACACACACACAGTCGCATTTTATTTTTTATTTTTATTTTTCTAACACAATTAAAAATTTTCATCTTACAAGTGCACGGAAAAATATTTAGCCCGGGAACACACTGGAATTATATAAACTGGAATTTTTTTGTGCGCAGTCCCCCCGCCCCCCACTCTGACAAAAAGGGTAAAAAAAAAATCTCTTTTTTCTACTTTCCATAACATTTTTTTTTCTAACCCACAAAAAATATATTACTGAGAGGAATTTTGACCGAATATATATATTTTTCGCATATATCATCCAACTTGCAATAAACATCGTATTTAAATAAAGGAAAAGTGAATTACAAAAAGACGAAACAAAAGAACATCGCGACTTGTTATTTTTTGGACCATAATATAATTTACATTACACTGAAACCTCGATATAACGGACTTCTCTCCATATAATACATTAATTGGGGTTTTCACATCTAACAGACTCTCAATATAACGGACTTTCCCCTTTATAGTCCGTTAAGAGGTTTTACTGTATTCCAAGTCATAAGGGAGAGTCGGTTCAATTACGTCACCTTTGAGGAATTCGTAGAGTAAATCGACTTACCTGTTCACCTTTGTATACCTGTACTGCGGTGTGGCGGTTTTACTAATGAGTCTATCTATCTATCTGTCTATCTATCTTTCTTTCTGTCCTGTCTGTCTATCTATCTGTGTGTGTGTGTCTAATATAAAAATGATGAAAAATCGCGCGCGTGTGTGCGTGTGTGTGTGTGTGTGTGTGTGTGTGTGTGTGTGCCTTTGAAAAATTAAACTCCCAAGTAGAGAAAGCTTTAAAACTTTCCGACAGATAAGATTCACGGAGGAAAAATATATACATAACCTTTTGTATTATTTTTTAAGACGATTATTCAAGGGATGAAAAAAATAATAATCCTTGCACTAGGGTTTGAAAACAAGATTGACGATAACAAACAAAAAATGCCCCCCCCCCTCCCTCCCCCAAAAGAAATTCTCACTACAAACAGGAAAATATTGCTCATTATTTTTGCATTTGTTTTTACGTTTGAGAAATGACTCGTTATCGCGGGTAAGTTTCAATTAAATAAAGTAAGAGAAAAAAATATATAGCATAAGTTATAATTAAAGTTGGACAAACGAGAATACAGAAAAGTTTCCCCCGTTTCGTTTCACCACGTAGCAACATTCTTTGACCCTTTAAGGATGAAAGGGTTAAACCATCGTCCACCAAGGGTTAAACCATCGTACTCAAAAGGTTTAAACCATCGTCCTCAAAAGGGTTAAACCATCGTCCTCAAAAGGGTTAAACCATCATCCTAAAAAGGGTTAAACCATCGTCCTCAAAAGGGTTAAAACATCGTCATCAAAAGGGGTTAAACCATCGTCCCCCAGGGGTTAAACCATCGTCCTAAAAAGGGTTAAACCATCATCCACCAAGGGTTAAACCATCGTCCTAAAAAGGGTTAAACCATCATCATCATCATCAAAGGGTTAAACCATCATCATCATCAAAGGGTTAAACCATCATCATCATCAAAGTGTTAAACCATCATCATCATCAAAGGGTTAAACCATCATCATCATCAAAGGGTTAAACCATCGGTCTCAAAGGATTATTATTAGTAAGAAAGGTCCGTCGCTCTTAGGGTATTTCAACAGCTGGGAAGTGACGTGTTCAGTTCTTGATGCAGTGAAACGCGTTAAATAACCTCATTCATAATTGTTTAATATAATATGATGTAACTTGATTTATATAATAATAATAATAATAATAATAATAATAATAATAATAATAACAATAATAATAATAATAATAATAATAATAATAATAATAATAATAATAATAACAACAATAATAATCTAACTTAACGAGGTTGTAATATCAGGGTGGGCAATGGTCCACCGCCCAAATATGGAACTTTCGCCTAATAATACTCTTCATTTAGATTCAGGTGTGACGGATCTGGAGGCGAAGACAGTTACTGATCTGGGAATGTTAGTTTCACTTGTAGAAAAGCCAGTCTAAGTTGCAAAGTTTTTCAGGTGTGGAGATGGCATTTACATGTATGGAGATGAGTTACAGGTGTGGAAATGTGTTACAGGTATGTAGAGGTCAGTAAAACTCAGAATTAAATTTGCATGCTTGTGTGTAAGAGTAAAATAATGAAACTTTTTGGGAACAGATTGTAGGCATTACAATAAAAGTAATTTTTTGTTTGATTTCTTAAAAGTTGTGTCATGTTAATAACATAAACTTGTATTCTGTAATTGAAAGATTTTTAGTTGTTGAAGCAATTTAATTCACTGTAATGTTAATAATATTTTAGGAGAATATGATAAGTATTATTATTTTTTTTAAATTTTATTATCTAATGTTGAACGGTACTTAAAGAATAGAAAATATCTATTGAACGATGGCTTCTCAAACAACAGACAAAAAATACCAACAGCAAAAACATAAAAATAACTAAAAAATAATAATATAAAAAATAAATAAACAATAGATTTACATCAAGACTTCAGAGGAAGGAACGTTATTTATAAATTATTATATATATATATATATATATATATATATATATATATATATATATATATATATATATATAGTCGGGTATATCGACAAGCATCAAAGTCACGGAGGAAAATTTTCAAGCGACAGTCAATACGATATATCATTCTTCTTAAAATATAAAAACTTAAATCTGAAGAAAAATACACGAATATTCTTGAGATTTACCTTTATTTTTTTATTATTATTGTTAGGATCTACAATTGTTGTGGTTATGTGACTTATAGCCTTAGATTTGGCAGGATGAACCCAATGTCACCCACCCGCCTGCCTGCCCGCCCGCCCGTCCGCTACCTGGTGTGTGTATGTGTGTGTGTTTTTCTCCCAAGTAGAAAGTCTGTAGCAAGCAAAAAAGTAGATGTATAGTATCAGAAACCCAACCCGTCCTTTGGTAGGGTAGGCTAAGGTGTGGTAACTTTATTTTTTATTATTGTTTTTTTTATGGATTTTCTGTATACGTAAGCAAACAAAAAATATAAGGTATAAATTCACTTTTCATATTTCATTGTTTTTTGTTTATGTTATACAATAATTAAATATTTTTCATTATTATATAAACATTACTCGAATAATGAGCATTAATACATTTTATCATCTTATCAACACTTATAAAATTATTAAAGAATCAGTAATTTAATTTTATATATTTCTAACAATTTCATCTTATAACAGATCTCATACTGAATATACACCTTAACACCATGTTAATTATATATATCTCAATTTATATAGTTAAGTTCTTCATATATACATTACCAAACAGAGTATAATATGAACTCTCCTATATACTGTAGTGCGTTCGATAATTTAAATAATCAGTCCTTAATGTGACATATAATTGAATAAATAGATAATAAGTTTGATGTATAATAAGTGTAATAGCTTATATGAGGAATATGACACACACACACACACACACACACACACACACACACACACACACACACATTATCAGGCAACTACTGTAAGATGATTTGCCAGCCTTTCGCCTCCTCTTCCTCCTCCTCCGCCTGCTGCCCGGTCTGGCATCGGAAGAATGTGTGTGTGTGTGTGTGATAATTTTGTTTAATATATCGAGCTTATTGAGTCCACGCTATGTACTGACTCGTATAGTGTAGCTGCACTGTACCACCAGGGTTCTTACAGCAGCTGTGACGGAAACTGTGGTGAAGATATGGACTTAGAAGGATCTGGACCGGAAATATACACATGGTAGCTTGGCTGATTAATCTTGATTGTATACCAGTACTGTCTATGTATATTGTTCGTATTCTTGCTCTGTTTATAACTCTATATGCGGATAACTCAAGAAACACACAAAGCTTATCTCCATTACAAACAGTATATATTACCTATGGATGATTATATGCATATATTTTTTTACAGCTCATGCGGATATTCCCAGTATATTTTTTCCCGCTCATACGGATATTCCCAGTATGATAATTATTTCAGGATGATATAATAAGCCTCTGACAAATCAACAGAGAGAGAAGACCGCCTAGTGAGGGTTCAGCTGGCGAGGAATTTGACAAGGCTTCGGGGTGGATGGCGGCAACGGTGACGGCGGAAAACCTGAACTCCTTACAAGCGTTAACCAACCCTAAAACTAACCGAACCATTTAGGATTAGGGTCGAATTTTAATGAGTCCCTTATCCTCATGGTTAGGGTATAGAGATTATAAGGGCTAGGAACTGTGTGACTGTGACAGGCGGAGGAATGTCATAGTACCGGGAGAGGAAGATTCAACCCTTAGTTCACGGTACAAAATGATAACTGTTGCACTTTTTTTTTATGTTTTAGTGTGTTATACAGTCTACAGTACATCCTTAAAATAACCTCAGTAATGTTAGAAGGTAAATAATGAATTTATAACACAGACCACCATAAAGGAACAACTAGGGAAGAATCATTTGAAGTGCACTTGATCTTTTGTTGATGTCAAGGTGTGTATGAACTGAGGACTACGTGCTTAAAGACTTCGAGGAGTTGATGAAGCTTAATAATAAACAAGAAGAAGAAAACAACAAGGTGAAGAAATAAGAGGAACAAGAAGAACAAAACGACGACGAAGAAGAACAAGAACAAGACAGAGAACAAGAAAACAAGAAGAGCAAGAAGGAAAAGTATAGCTCGTCCTGTAGTTAAATAATTCCACCTCAAGCCACCAACAAGACAAGCCCACAAGATTGGGGGTTACACCTTAAGCAACTGAAATACCTACAACAATAACAACAACAACAGCCCAAGGTCTCCCAGCACCAAATGCAGGACAACACGAGAGAGAGAGAGACAGAGAGAGAGAGAGAGAGGTGCATGTTTGTACGACATAACTGATGCAAGGGAACCTCAACCGCCCCCACCCCCCCAACATCCTCGCCACCCCTACCACAAGGCTCCCGATGCACAGAAGGCCGCCAATGTTGCCACTCAAACCTGGCGATGATCAGTGGCTGGTTATATCTCCCCCCCTCCCTTACTAAGGTCCTCCTCCTTCCCCCACAACGAAGGGAGGTGGGGTAGAGGAAGGGTGTGGAGGTAGTGGTAGTGCCTGGGGGAGGGGGATAGAGGTAGTGGTTATCGATGTCTGAAAAGGTAAGTTGAAGAAGGGGTGAAGGAGGGAAGTGTAGTAGTGTCTGAGGGAGGGGGTGAGAGGAGGGGTACTAGTGTCTGAGGGAGGGGTGAAGGAGGGAAGGGAGTGTAGTAGTGTCTGAGGGAGGGGTGCACTAGTGTCTGAGGGAGGGGTGAAGGAGGAAGGTGTAGTAGTGTCTGGGGAGGGGTGAAGGAGGGAGGGGTGTACTAGTGTCTGAGGAGAGGGTGAAGGAGGAAGGAGGAAGGGGGTGTAGCAGTGTTCTGAGGGAGGGGTGAAGGAGGGAGGGGTGTAGTAGTGTCTGAGGAGGGGGTGAAGGGAGGAAGGGGTGTAGTAGTGTCTGGGGAGGGGTGAAGGAGGGAGGGGTGTAGTAGTGTCTGAGGAGAGGGTGAAGGAGGAAGAGGAAGGGTGTAGTAGTGTCTGAGGGAGGGGTGAAGGGAGGAGAGGTGTAGTAGTGTCTGGAGGGAGAGGGGGAAGGAGGAAGGAGGAAGGGGTGGTAGTGTCTGAGGGAGGGTGAAGGAGGGAGTGAGTGTCTGAGGGGGGTGAAGGAGGGAGGGGGTGTAGTAGTGTC
>NW_024712526.1:11328421-11333421 GCF_018991925.1 Homarus americanus | reverse complement strand
GTGAATTGAAAAGCTCCAGCCAATCATCGGCGTGTGTGGAAAGTGGATCAACCAATCAACGTCCAGGGATTGATTTCAGAGCAAGAATATTAACCAATAAACTGTCACGAATCGAATTTGTTTAACCAATCAACACATACGGAGAGAAAACATGTTAGCCAATCAGAACGAGGGAGTACATGTTAGCTAACCAAGCCAATCAACAAGCAGAGATAGTAAATTAATCAATCAATCAACAAACAGAGAGAGAAAGCAGATCAGCCAATCAGCACAAGGGACTACGATTTGTCAGGTTTGCAAGGGATTTCTGCCAACCAATCAGCTTCTGAAGGGTCAACAACGCCAACCAATCAGCTTCTGAGGGGATTTCTGTCAACCAATCAGCTTCTGAGAGGTCGACAGCGTCATCCAATCACGTTGACGGAATTAGTTCTGAGTCTTTCCCTTATTACTGCTGTTTTAAGAGAGAGAGAGAGAGAGAGAGAGAGAGAGAGAGAGAGGCGTGAAGAGGTTATTGACAGACGGTGGGAAGGGAGGGAGAGAGAGAGAGAGAGAGAGAGAGAGAGAGAGAGGATGATGGACTATACACGTCACCAACAAAATAATTTTTATATATAACGATCAAAGTTTATGTCGCGTCTGTCTGTTTCTGTGTTAGTCTGTCTGTCTGTTCTATATTATTCTGTCTGGCTATGTATGTATGTATGTATGTATGTATGTATGTATGTATGTATGTATGTATATATGTATGTATGTATGTTTGTCATAGATCACAGGTAGTCTAATTTAGGTTGACAGACATAGTAACAAGAGACAAACAGCAAGACAGACAAAGAGAGAGAGAGAGAGACAGAGATAGAGAGAGAAACAAACAGAGTGAAAAGCAAACAGACAGTCCCGTTAACTGCCAGGTCACCTTTACAGTACACAAAGTCCGTGTCTAACACAGAGAGCTAACTACAAGAGAACCTCATCCTGGTATATAGGCTCCCAAACAAATCTATCTTCATTCACAATTCCCCCTCCCTCCCCCCCTCCTCCCCCTCCCCTATTTTTCCCCCTGTTGAGAAGAAACAAAATTATAATCTAGTTTAATAATGTTTAAAAAAGAATATATTGAAGGTAGAATCAATTTATTTCAAGGAGAGAAGAGATTGAAATTGATGTGTGTGTTAAATTGTGTTATGTAGTGTGTTAAATTTTTTTTGGGGGGAATGTAATTTTTCTCCATTTCATATTTCTTCTGTGTATATTTAGCATTTAACTTTATTTATACCAACAATTTCCCTATTCCTCAATTAGAAAATAGATACAGCTTTCATTTTTAAATATATTCCAAGAATTTTTCACACACACACACACACACACACACACACACACACACACACACACACACACCAACCAAGAGAAGACTAACCAACACAGACGATAGCTATACATTGTTCCTGTGGGAGGTAAATAGAGAGAGACATGACCTTGGTGAAGTAAGAATCGCTTGAGGTAGTGGTGACCTTGACCTTATAACAGAGGACGGGGTTATCATGAAGGTGAGGGGGGGAACTGGGGTAGAGGAGTGTGGTCCTGGGGGGGGGTGGTCCTGTGGGGAAAGTGTGGGGGAGGGTGTGGTCCTGTGGGGAAGGGGTGTGGTCCCTCCAGGGGTGTGGTCCTGGGGGGGGGGGGGGTCTGTGGTCCTGGGGGAAGTTCTGGGGGGGGTGTGGTCCTGGGGAGGGGTGGTGTGGTCCTGTGGGGGGGGGTGTGGTCCTGGGGGGAAGGGGGTGTAGTCCTGGGGGGAGGGGGTGTGGTCCTGGGGTGGGTGTGGTCCTGTGGGGAGGGGTGTGGTCCTGGGGGGAAGGGGTGTGGGGGGGAAGGGGTGTGGTCCTGGGGTGTGGTCCTGGGGAGGGGGAGGGGTGTGGTCCTCCTGGGGGGGGGTGGTCCTGGGGAGGGTGTGGTCCTGGGGGAAGGGGTGTGGTCCTGGGGAGGGGTGTGGTGGGGGGAAGGGTGAGGGGGTGGTCCTGTGGGGAGGGGGGTCCTGTGGTCCTGGGGGGGGGTGTGGTCCTGGGGAGGGGTGTGGTCCTAGGGGAGGGGAGGGTGGTTCTGGGGTGAGGTGGCCTGTGGAGGAAGGGTGTGGTCCTGGGGGAAGAGGGTGTGGTCCTGGGGGAAGGGATGTGGTCTTGGGGGAGGGGGTTCCTAAGGAAGGGTGTGTTTCTAGGGGAAGGGGTGTGGTCTTGGGGAGGGAGGGTGTGGTCCTGGGGTGTGGTCCTGCGGGGAGGGGGTGTGGTCCTAGGGGAGGGGGTGTGGTCCTAGGGGAGGGGGTGTGGTCCTAGGGGTGAGGGAGGGGGTGTGGTCCTGGGGTGAGGGAGAGGGCAGGAGTTTGTGTAGCTGAGGTTTTGTTTTTGTTTGAAGGAAAATTCCTTACATAGTCGTCGATTTTCTTTTGTTTTTAAGATGAAAACAAAAGACTGTCTTGTTTATATTTATATTCCTTATTTTTTATCGAGCCAATGAGAGTCCACCTAAGTGCCTTAATTTGTGATATATATATATATATATATATATATATATATATATATATATATATATATATATATATATATATATATATATATATATATATATATATATATATATATATATATATATATATATATATATACGATCATTTTACCCCCTGAGTACGACGATTTTTACTAATATTGAGTACGATATTTTAATACCTTATATACGATGTCTTATCCCTTTGAGTACGATAGTTAATCCCACTGAGTACAATGTCTTATCCCCTTGAATACAATAACACTGTACTCGTAAGATTAAGTTAGTCATAGTACTCAGGGTTAATCTCCAGTTTAAAGAGCGAAATTAAAAATAATAATAACTCAGCACTTGGATTTTAACTTAACAAACACTCATAACCTACACCTTATAACTGGATATAAATATTTCCAATCAAGAATGAGTTTGCGTATTATTAGCCACAGCTGCTGATAATGTTTTGTGAGAGGTAGGAAACTTGTCTAACCTTTTGGAATGATTATTAATATCGGATGCCAAGCGTGACGGAATTCACCTGGTAACTTGTAAAATATAATAATAATAATAATAATAATAATAATAATAATAATAATAATAATAGTAGTAATAATAATAATCAAATAATAATAATAATACACCACATTCCTCAAAGTGTTAAACCATCATCCTCAAAGGGTTACACCATCGTCGCCAAAGGGTTAAACCAACGTCGCCAAAGGGTTAATCACTGATAACTAATCCGCTTATCCACCTAAAACATTAATATTCAAAATAAGCAAGTGATATTTTGTACCACTAACGCAGAGAGGAAAATAAGTCGCCAGTGAATCATAAACTATTAACACAAAACTAAAACACACACACACGGTAAATTGACAGGTAGCTTAGATCAGTTCCTCCCACGGGTCTCGTATATTATCAACCTAACCTAAAATTTAGTAAGAGAGAGAGAGAACGAGATAGAGTGACAGGTAGAAAAATAGAGATATATATAGACAGGTAGAGAGAGAAAGAGACAGAATGACCTTGATATTCGCTGACCTTGCATATGGCTGAGGCTTGAAAGGTCGAAGGTGAGACACGGTGTGGTGGGCAGGTAAACCTCTCTTGAATGTCTCAGAGTACAGTGTTGTTTAGTGATGTTAATTGTATGTTATCTTTTGGCTTTTATTGTGAGTGTGTGTTATGAAGTTACTGTTTTCATAGTTGTTTGTGTATGTAAGAATCACATTTAGTAAAGTACAAACATAAAACAACCCCCCAAAAAATTATGGCTAAATAACCGTTTCAATCAATATAATTCCGTTTAAAATAACACTAACAAAAATTGACTGAACACTTGCCGTCAGCCCGCGAGTTAAATAATTTCAGTATGTTAAATTTCAGTAAATTTATCGATTTTATTACATTTGTTAATTTCAGTTTGATGATTTCAGTCAATTCTTCATTTCAGTTACAGGAAAAAAAATATATTTCAGTAATTTCAGATGATTAGTTAGACTTTAGCATTTCAGGGGATGGAAGCCTTCGGCCTTTACCCACTAATTTGGCTGTCAGTTTCCATTTGGCAGTGATTATGAGTTTTATTTGGGCGTCTCTCTCTCTCTCTCTCTCTCTCTCTCTCTCTCTCTCTCTCTCTCTATCGATCGATCTCTCTCTTTCTCTATCTCTATCGATCTAACACACGCTCTCTCTCTATCGATCTACCCCTCTCTTTACTGATCTATCTCTGTTTATTGATCTTTCTCTTCCCTCTCGTTCTGTCTGTTTATCGCTTTCTGTTTCTGTTCATTGATCTCTCTCTCTCTGTTATTGATCTCTCTCCCTCTCTCTTTTTCTCCCTCTCTGTTTATTGATTTATCTTCCTCTCACCTATTTCATTCCAATCTTTACTTCCCTTCATACCAACGGATTTTAACATGTTAAATAATGTTAATGTAACTAACTTCTCAATTAACACAACTAACACGTTAACTTGTTCAATATAAACAACATATTAATAAAAAAAATTAACAACTCTTACATTAACAATATTAACATCAACGGCATGTTAACTCGCCGTGTTAAGTCGAACATAAATACTAACATAATTAACATATTCAATATGTTAACATAATTTAACTGAACATAAATAAAACAAGTTAACATAAATCACAAATAAACATAGCCAAGATGTTAATAACTCACATATTAACAACTCACATCAACAAAGCAAATATATATTATATATATATATATATATATATAAATATATATACCACGTTAACATCCCATATTTAGTGTGAATGGCTGTGTACGTGTGTGTGTGTACGTGTGTGTGTGGGTGTGTGTGTGTGGGTGTGTGTGTGTGTGTGTCATGTGTGGGTGTGGCTGTATACATCTGTGTGCATGTTTGCATATGCGTGCGTGTGTGTGTGTGTGTGTGTGTGTGTGTGTGTGTGAACATGTATGTGTGGCTGTGGCTGTAA
>NW_024712526.1:11288421-11323421 GCF_018991925.1 Homarus americanus | reverse complement strand
CCTCCCCTCCCCCTCTCTCTCTACCTCTCTCTTCTAGTCCCCTCCCCCTCTCTCTGTATATTAAAAATTTTATAACCAACCAAAACACCTCATCAAAATAATGATTCTTTTTACCTCTGGATTATACAAGCCAGGCAAAGGCTTCGAGGCTTCGTAAAGCTTCACACGGCTGGAGCTTCATATACGGTTCCCTAATCTCCCAGGACTGACAAAAATGAAGCCGATTCCCAGAAAATGCTCTCGTGTGAATGTCAGTCACGAGGCTTCTTCACAAGGTGTATATTGAGAGAGAGAGAGAGAGAGAGAGAGAGAGAGAGAGAGAGAGAGAGAGAGTAGTAAAATGGCCAAAGAATATACCTAGACAGTACAGGTATACAAGCAACGGTAAACAGTCTACACCTTTAAACACTGCTGCCTAACCTAACCTAACCTAACCTAACCTAACCAAAGTTATGTCTGTACCTGTCTATTATTATATCTGTATTTGTATCTTCACCTATATTTCTGTTATTGCATGTACACCTGTAATTAGATCTACACCTGTACTTACACCTGCACCGCTGTGTGTGTGTGTGTGTGTGTGTGTGTGTAAACTTGAATACGTACTATATGTGTAGATGTATGTATGTATGTATGTATGTATGTATGTATGTATGTATAATTAACAAAAACACAAAGAGATTATAGAGATTTTGTTACTGTTGTTGTTGTTGTGGGCAAAGTGGTGGATGTCAGCGTGGTTGGTCCGTCTGTCTGTCTGTCTCTGTCTTCGGGTCAGTATGTCTGCTGCTTTTCTCTCTCCCTCTCTCTCTGTTTATCTGTTATTCTCTCTATGTCTGTCAGTCTCTCTCTCTCTCTCTCTCTCTGGTAATGTTTTAACCAAGTACACGAACACTGGGACATGTGACCCAGAATAGGTTCAACATACGGAAATTCTTGGCTTGGCGAGCGGCCCCCAGTGCGCAGTAGTGTGTGTTGGTAGCGTACAGCAAGAGGGGGTTGGCTGAGACACAGACAGACAAAGAGACGGGCAGACGGATAGACTGGCAGACGGATAAAGGGCTGGCAGACAGAGGGGGGTTACAGAGACAGACAGCGAGCGAGACTGGCAGATACAGCTAACGACAGGCAGAAAGACAGCGATAGACAGACAGATAGACAGATAGACAGATAGAAAGACAGTCTGCCACAACTACAAAAGAACATGCAAAGAAGCAAGACGCTCTGCCCTTGGTCAAAGTCATGGCTCATGGCGGCCGGCAAGGAAACACGCTAACATGTACATGACTGGCTCAGCCGCCGGCACGCACACACACACACACACCCATAAAAATTCTTACTGCTAGCCTGGCCAGACCCCGCCATTGTGGGACTCCCGCCTCCTACACCCTCACCCAACCCGCTCTGGCAGCCATTTTGTGTCTCTAATGTCTCACCTTATCCATCTACATGATGTTTATGTAGGCCGTAGTGTAGTGACGGAAGGGGGGCGGGAGTGAGGGGGGGCTGGTGTACGAGGGCAAGTCTAAACACCTCCACCAATAGCCTGCGGGCCTGGAGGACGTGGCACCACTGTACTGGTGAGACGTGGCACACCAGCAGATGGGGGACATGACGTGGCACCACCGCACACAACACACACAGCTCCCTCACACGTGGCACCACCGCACACAACACACACAGCTCCCTCACACGTGGCACCACCGCAACACACAGCTCTTTCTCAGACGTGGCACCATCGTACAACACAACTCCCTCTGACGTGGCAACACCGCACATCTAGAATTACAACAAGAGGAAAATTAATGACATCGCAAATATGAAATATTACCCCAGACGACCCGATATGACCACCGCCGGGCCAAGACAGACCTGGACCACCGTGCACCAGGTGATGGAACAGCGGAGGGCGCGGTGGAAAAAAACGAACGAAGAGAAACGGAAGAGTTTGAGAAAGTTCGATAAAGCGGACTGCCGAGAACGCCATTGCACAGAGGCCTTCACTCCGTACATTGGCACCAGTCCCTCCCTCCCTCCCCAATCATCCTCAAGTAACTCGCTGATGAACACTGCCATCACCTGCACGCACAAAAAACACAACTACTTCAATGCTGAATACAATAGTGAGTTTGAGAGATAATCCATTCGTCTACATAAAGGAAGTGTTTAATATGAACTGGCAACTCCGCTGCACTTGCTGCTGGAGGTCGTGAGTTGCCAAACACAATTTACTTCCATGCATTTATTTATACATAAAAAGATATTATTTTCGAGAACTGTATTACTCTTCTCTTGACCTTTATAATATATATATATATATATATATATATATATATATATATATATATATATATATATATATATATATATATATATTGTATATACAGTACAGGGTGTCACTGAGATGTGCATTAATTTGCAGTGTATTTCTGAGTCAATTCTAAGACACAATATCGATATAAAATATAAATCCTCATAGTTTAGCAGCTACAACACTAACAGGTTGGGGTGATGACGGTCAGTGAAACAGCCTCTAGAGTAGTGTTGTACACAAGGTGATGCATGTACTCGGCCGATACCTTGTGAATGGGACAACAAATGTGTATGACTGAATGAGGTTATGTCAGGTAGCAGTAGTTAAGATAAAGGGGGAGGAAGGTGTAGGCCGGCGAACATTCCCGTCATTGCCACCAGCCGGGGCAGACCGCCATCACCGCCCACAGTGTGAGTGAGGGCAGGTCCCCTGGTTCACACTGTGCTAGTTAGCTTCAGTAACTATACCAAAAGATCGTACTATCTGTAGATCTTATTGTTTACATGTATGTTATCTCTTGTGTTAATTTCAGGCGCTGTATCCCAGTGTATGATGAAGGGATACAGACGGTGAAGTACTGACGTGGCACAAGGTAATTGCTGAGTAGGTTGTCATATCCCCAAACTTTCATCACAGTTGATCGGAGACTTGTGGAAAGAGTGGACAAAAATAATAAATAAACACAAAAATATAAACAATGATTAAAATTTCCAAGTCATTAAAATTTATATATACTGTATATAGCCAAAAATAAATTACCCCAAATACCGTAGTAATTAATCAAACTAACAGAATTATTACAGTCTGTTAATTTTGTCTTGGCGACATTGCTATGATATTTGTTTTTTTTCTTGTTTCTCCTTCTCCCTCCTTTATTCCTTCTTGTTCCTTCTTATTCTTCCTTCATAATTCTCATCGTTCTGGCCAAAATGATAAATGAGAGAGGAAGAAGGGCTTAGAGAAGAGGAAGTAAAGAAGAGAAGTAAGCCAGAAAAGAAGAGGAGGTAATAAGAGATGATGGAAGAAGAGACGAAGTAAGAAGATAAGAATAAGAGGAGGAGGGGTGAGAAGAGGAATAGAAATGGGGCCGAGAAGAGAAGATGAGGAGGAGGGATAAGAAGAGAAGAAGAAATTAAAGTGAAACAAAGAAAATAACCGTATTTTCTCAGGCGCACATTCACTTACTATCTGTTGCAATTCTCTTTTAGTGTCAATATCATTATTTATTTCTCTCTCTCTCTCTCTTCTCTTCCTCATATTTACCATCTCTCTCATTCTCCTCCTTCTCATTATTATTATTATATTTATTATTTCTCATCTCTCACTCCTCTTCCCCATCTTCTCTTTCTGATTCTCCTTCTCCTTCTCTTCCTCCTCCTCTTCATTCTCTTCCTCCTCCTTCTTCCTTGATTCACGGGGATGTCTGCCAGTACAGTATTTCCTCTTCAAATTCTCCCATGTCTAAGTTTAACCATTCAAAAATGTAATCTAAAGTTATGTCAATTTATCCACCTATTGCCATCAATCATCTGTTGTTGTTGTAGTTGTTGGTGTAACTGTTGTAGTTATTGTTGTTAGAGTTCATGTTGTTGTTGTTGTTTTATTAGTAGTGGAAGAATTGGTGGTGATGGTGGTGATGGTGGTGATGGTGGTGTGGTGGTGGTGATGGTGGTGGTGATGGCGGTGGTGGTGACGGTGGTGGTGGTGGTGGTGGTGGTGACGGTGGTGGTGGTGGTGGTGGTGGTGGTGGTGGTGATGGTGGTGGTGGTGGTGATGGTGATGGTGGTGGTGGTGGTGGTGGTGGTGGTGACGGTGGTGGTGATGGTGGTGGTGTGGTGGTGGTGGTGGTGGTGGTGGTGACGGTGACGGTGGTGGTGGTGGTGGTGTGGTGGTGATGGTGGCCTGTCTGTGTTGTGGTAAACATTCCCCAAATAGATCCATTTCCTCCTCCTATCCAAATCTATAATTAAAATCAAGACCAAACTTTATCTCTTTAACGTCTGAGAATCATTGTCTTCAACTCCTTGATACTCTCACACACACACACACACACACACACACACACACACACACACACACACATACACACACGCACACACACACACACACTGGGACACCTGTAGTTTGTGATGATGTCTGGTCCAACACCTGTACACGGCCGATAAGGATTACATCTCATTTAGGGGATAATGGGGTTTAAGGGGGTGAGAGAGATAAGAGATGAGAGGGTTAAGGGGGACAGAGTTAAGGGGAGAAAGAGTTAATGGGTGTTAAAAAGATAACAACAGACGTACATAATAGAGGAGGAATCTAAGGGGAATAAAGAAGATAAGAAAATAAATACAGCAAGAGAGAGAGAGAGAGAGAATAGGATAATGGCGGCTATAATGGCTTCTAATGGGTGGTTAGGGGGGGGAAAGGGGGGGGGGAGCGGTGTGAAGGTTTGGGGCCGGCAAGGGAAAGGGTGGGGCTGGCAAGGGAAGGGGTGGGTGAAGGAACAGAGCAACAGCGTGGAAAGGAAGTCATCTGATAATAACAGGAAAGGAACGTTTTGGATGAAATGGTACAACAGACAAACAGACAGACACAGACAGATAGACAAACAGACAGACAGAGAGAGATACGCATAGACAGACAGACACTGACAGAGACAAACAAACA
Source organism: Homarus americanus (assembly GCF_018991925.1). Taxonomy (NCBI): domain Eukaryota; kingdom Metazoa; phylum Arthropoda; class Malacostraca; order Decapoda; family Nephropidae; genus Homarus; species Homarus americanus. The sequence goes on along the minus strand of NW_024712526.1, from coordinate 11,318,446 downwards.
GACAGACAGTTTACTTTCTTGATTATAAACACCTTTTAGAAACCACCTATCCACTGCGGAACCCGACTTTAGAAAACAACATCACGAATATAACTTGTAATTTATTCTTCTCTAGACAACTCTCTCCCACACCCACCACACGTACACACACACACACACGTACACACACACACACACACACACACACACACTGTATATATTTCAAATACATCATATTCCCCTCTGTCTCTTTGTCTGTCTGTCTTAATATCTATCTATCTATCTATCTATCTATCTATCTATCTATCTCCCTTCATTACTTTTTATATTTCTATATTCCTTTCTTCCTCTTTCTCTCTCCCCTCTCTCTACTTTGTCTGTCTCTCCCTCTCTATCTCTCGTTATTTCCCTCTCTCTGTCTTTCTTCCTCTGTTTGTCTCTCTCTCATATTCTTTCATCTTCCTTCCTGTCTGTCTTGTTCTCACCATTTATCTTATTTTTCCTACTTTCTTTCTTCTCTTCATATATTTTTTTATTCTCAAATTATCCGCTTGTTGTTGTTGTTGTTGTTGTTGTTGTTGTGCTTCAGTGACTCAGGTGAACAAGAACACAACACAGACTAAAAATAATAGTAAATGTTCTTGTTTTATTTGTTTATTTCTTTGTTTATCCTTGTTTATGTATGTCTGAGTATGATACAAAAATGTTAGCGTATCTTACACTGTATAAAACATCCCTCACAAACTTTACCTAAAACACAGCCTAGACACCAGTCAGCAGTAAACACAGTCAATCAGTCAGTCAGTCAGCAGTAAACACAGTCAGTCAGTCAGCAGTAAACACAGTCAATCAGTCAGTCAGCAGTAAACACAGTCAGTCAGTCAGCAGTAAACACAGTCAATCAGTCAGTCAGCAGTAAACACAGTCAGTCAGTCAGCAGTAAACACAGTCAATCAGTCAGTCAGCAGTAAACACAGTCAGTCAGTCAGCAGCAAACACAGTCAGTCAGTCAGCCAATCATACTAAAAATTCCTCTGAGTACACTTAAAATTCGCTTAATGGATAAATTTAATTGTCTAATGACTTTGTTACGTCAACTATTATGCCCCTAAACATCTTTTCCATTAAATGCATTATTAACGCTTCGAGTTTCATTGTTGACAAGAGCAGAAAGGAAGAAACAAAAAAAAATCGCATATCACTAGAATTTTTGTAATGGACGAGTGTTGCCGAGTTCTCTTCTTCAACGTGTTTGTGTTTGTAATTGTGTGTGTGTGTGTGTGTGTGTGTGTGTGTGTGTGTGTGTGTGTGTGTGTGTGTGTGTTTTTGAGAGTTCTAAGGTTTAGGTAAGTCTGTGTGCTGTAGTCTGTGTACTGTAAGTCTATTATGTAGTCTGTGTTCTGTAGTGTTTCTGTGCTGTTGTCTGTGTACTGTAGTGTGTTCTGTAGTGTGATTTGTAGTCTGTGCTGTGAAGTCTGTGTACTGTAGTGTGATATAGTCTGTGTACTGTAGTATTTCTGTAGTCTGTCTGCTGTTTTCTGTCTGCAGTGTTTTGAAAGCCAGGAGAGATTATGGGCGAGGCGAGAAAATAAAACTAGGGAATCTTTTATCTGGCAGAGAGCTCTCGGGCAGGGGATCGATGTGGGAGTGTGAAATAATAGACAAAGAGAGAGAATGGTATTTTATTTCACCCAGGGAGGGGGACCAGTGTCTCTCTCTCTCTCTCTTGCTTTCGTTCTCTATCTCTCTCTCTCTCTCTCTCTCTCTCTCTCTCTATCTCTCGCTGTCTCCTTCTCTCTTTATTTTTCTGTCTCCTCTCTCTCTCTCTCTCAGTAGTCTATATTCCCGGTGTATTGATACAGATTCCAACTCTATCGTGTGGGGATTCGAAACCTGTTAGTGAAGATTTCCGGAAATCAAAAAGGTTCCATTGATATTCTTTTGGGTTCAGAGCTCCAACAACAACTGTTTGAGTTGACAGATGGTCCTTTCAAGTCCACAATGAAGAAACACTGATAGATATATAGAAAACAATAAGTAATGTCTATATTCTATTCCCCAGCCTTAGAAATCAATAAAGTACATGGAACACTTTATATAATTAGTCCAGCTGCCTGTCTGTGTAAGTTATCTATTCAATAACTTACAAACTGTTAGCCAAATCGAGATACAATTTTGTACGTGTCTTTATTTCGCTATTATCTAAGTTCAGTTAAAAAATCAGCTAATTTTAACTTTATTTACTGAAGTTATGGCTTAAAATATCACCCGGGAGGTACAGCGCCATCTGTTGAGTTACATTCACTGAGTATGGTCGGTTAGACAAAAAAAATATTCGATTCTACTCACGTCTAGTCCTCAGTCAGTCCATTGACCCATACACCTCGATTCATTACTATTGGAGACAGACAGACAGACACAGACCGATATATAGACACTCACTCACACAGGTAGTCTAATGCGAGAGTATCATTAATAGCTCTTAATTGAATACGGCCGTACGGTTTAATAATCGTAATTAGGATTTAATTGACCTTGTGATTAATGATAAGGACATTGATCCTAGGAAGCTTGTAGAGTAGAGTATATGTATGTTGGTGCCACAAGGGCTTAGACGATATTCTGGTGATGGGTTGTGATGGTGATGGGTTGTGATGGTGACGGGTTGTGATGGTGATGGGTTGTGATGGTGACGGGTTGTGATGGTGATGGGTTGTGATGGTGATGGGTTGTGATGGTGATGGGTTGTGATGGTGACGGGTTGTGATGGTGATGGGTTGTGATGGTGATGGGTTGTGATGGTGATGGGTTGTGATGGTGGTGGGTTGTGATGGTGGTGGGTTGTGATGGTGGTGGGTTGTGACGGTGATGGGTTGTGATGGTGATGGGTTGTGATGGTGGTGGGTTGTGACGGTAGTGGGTTGTGATGATGGTGGGTTGTGATGGTGACGGAGTTTGGATGGTGGTGGGTTGTGATGTTGGTGACGGGTTGTGATGGTGGTGGGTTGTGATGGTGACAGGATGTGATGGTGATGGGTTTGTGATGGTGGTGGGTTATGGTGGTGACGGGATGTGATGGTGATGGGTTGTGATGGTGGTGGGTTGTGATGGTGACGGGTTGTGATGGTGGGTTGTGATGGTGACAGGGATGTGTGGTGGGTTGTGATGGTGATGGGTGGGTTTGTGACGGTGGCGGGTTTGTGATGGTGGTGGGTTGTGATGGTGACGGGTTGGCGACGGTGGTGGGTTGACGGTGGCGGGTTGTGATGGTGGTGGGTTGTGATGGTGACGGAGTTGTGACGGTGACGGGTTGTGACGGTGGCAGGTTGTGACAGTGGCAGGTTGTGACGGTGATGGGTTGTGACGGAGACGGGTTGTGACGGTGATGGTTTGTGATGGTGGTGGGTTGTGACGGTGATGGGTTGTGATGGTGACGGGTTGTGACAGAACAGGTTGTGACAGTGATGGGTTGTGATGGTGGTGGGTTGTGATATGGTGACGGGTTGTGACGGTGGCGGGTTGTGTGACGGTGATGGGTTGTGACGAGACGGGTGGTGGGTTGTGATGGTGGCGGGTTGTGTGGGGAGACGGATTGTGATGGTGAAGGGTTGTGACGGTAATGGTGACGGGTTGTGACGATAATAGTGAGTGGTTGTGACGGACGATGTAGAAAGATTATGAGGAGAGATGGAGACGATGATAGTGATGATGACTTGTGACGGGTTGTGATGGTGACGGGTTGTGGTGATGGGTTTATGGCGGTAATAATAAGTGTGTTGGGGGGGGCAGGAAGAAATTCACAAGGGTGGTTATTGATTTCATAATATGTGTATTGATTACCTTATGTGTGTACAGGAATGTGTGACTGTGTGTGTATGTACGTGTGTAACAAATTTGTGATCACCTGATGACTTGTAACCACTTCTTAGTCTACCTGATGATTAAACACCATAACCTGGCTTAATTTAACCTAACCTAACGCCCAAGGTAGTATTAGCGTGATGATGATGATGGAGGTCAGGTCTTGAGGAGGTACTGTAGAGGGGTCAGGTCATAAAGCTCACTTAAAGGTCACGAATGATTTAAATGGTATAGCGATATATATAATAGTTACTACCTATATTATCTATATCTGAGGCCTTTATAAAACACGATGCATTAGCGATCATAGATATGGATTAATTATACTTTATTAGCGATTATAGATATGGATTCATTAAACTCAAGTCATAATGTGATGTTTTTAAAGGTGAATTTGTATAACCTCAGTAATAAGTTATATAATACTGAACTATTTGTTATTATTGACGCTACAGCTGTTATAATTACCTTCCATAATCTTTTACTTCATCATTACGTCCCACCATATGGTCACACGTAGACATTATCAAACTTTATTATCCCATAAATAATCAAAACATTTAAAGAAATAAAACAACATATCCTTTTCTCTTTATTGAGGAACACACTTAAAGATAGCGCTGGAGTGCATCAAAGTCAAGACCCTTTTAGTTGTGGTGCGTTATGAGTACATGTTGTCAGGCGATTCAAGGGCAGGGCTGAGTGGCAGGAGACCCAACACACTACCACCTCTTCCCTTGGCCGCCGCGGGCAGACTGAATCTTCCTCTCTCGGTCTCTCTCCCTCTCCCTCGCTACTTCCTCTACTGCTTCAAACGCGCTTAACCTGGTGCCACATTTCTACTAAAACAACAACTGAAATATATGTTATCTCTAGTTACGTTATCTCTCTTGTAGTGGTTAGAGGCGATAGACGAGGCTTTTAGGTCATGAAGTGGTTTTGTTTTTTATCGACGAGAGGAGAGTCGCTCGAGATAGATAAGAGGGTGATATGTGGCACATCAGCGTCATTATCATTGAATGTGGTGAGGGCGTTGCCGATGTGGCAGGAGACTTGGCACCACCGCCTGCCTCATCTGCAGTTTTAAGCGCACCGACCCCTACCTACCTCACCCACCCCTACCTACCTCACCCACCCCTAACACCACCACCCCCTACCTATTCAACCCCCTACCTCCACCACCTCTTTACTTCCACTCTTCCTCCATCCCTCCCACCACCACCACCCCTACCTACCACCAACATTCCCACGACCACCCCTACCCCTCCACACCTCCCTCTACCTCCACCACCACCCCCCAACCACCACCCTACCTACCTTCACCCCAACCTCCACCACCACCCCTACCTAACATTCCCCCACTACCACCACTACCACCCAACCACCACCACCACCACCACCACAACAACCACCACCACAACAACCACCAATACCACAACAACCATCACCACCACCAACACAACCACACCAACACCCTAACACAACTACCACACCATCACTACCACGCACACACCACCACCACACCACCACCACACCGCTATCACACCACCACCGCCACCACACCGCTACCACCCACCACACCCACAACCACACCACCACACCATCACCACTACCACACCACACCACTACCACAACTACTACCACACCACAGCTACCACCACCACCACGCCGCTACCACGCCACCACCACACCGTACACACCACCACCACACCGCTACCACACCACCACACACGCTACCACACCACAACTACACACCGCTACCACCACCACCACACCGCTACCACACCACTACCAAACTCACACCATCACACCAATTACCACACCACACTACCACCACACCGCTACCACCACCACCACACCGCTACCACACCACTACCAACAACACCACCACCACACCATCACACCACTACCACCACCACACCACAACTACTACCACACCACAGCTACCACCACCACACCGCTACCACCACCACCACACTGCCACACACCACTACCACACCACAACTACCACCACCACACCACCACACCACTACCACCCACCACCACCATTACCACCACTACGCCATCACTACCACCAACACCATTACCACCAATTACACTAACACCACCACACCAAAACCACTACCACACCACAACACCACCACCGCTAACCACCACCAACACACCACTACCACACCACAGCTACCACCACCACACCGCTACCACACCACAACTACTACCACACCACAGCTCACCACCATCACACCGCTACCACCACCACCACACCGCTACCACACCACTACCACACCACAACTACCACTACCACCACACCGCTACCACACCACTACCACACCACAGCTACCGCTACCACCACACCACCACCATTACCACCACTACGCCATCACTACCACCAACACCATTACCACCACAACTACCACCACCATACCACTACCACACCATAACCACTACTACTTCCACACTATCACCACACCACCATCACTACACTTCAACCACCACCAATACTACCACAACCATACCGCTATCACCACACCACAACCACCATCACACCACACCATCGCAACTACTATCACCACCATAACACACTATCACTACTACCACCACCATACTACTATCATCACACCACACTACAACTATTACCATCACACCACAACCACCACCACACCATACCACAACCACCATCACAACTACTATCACCATACCACTACTACCACCACCATACCACATCCACACCACACCATCACAATTACTACCACCACCATACCACAACCACCATCACACCATCACCACCACCACCACCACCACCACCAAACCACAACCACCATTATTACCACAACCACTATACTAATACCATCACCTTGGGCCGCTCCGTTGCCACATCCATCATCAACACCACCATACCCCCCGGGGCCCCCTACCACCACCACCATTTTCCCTACCCCACCACCATCATTACAACCACCACACCCTAGTTCTCTCTCCTCATCACCCCCAACACCTCCCCCTCGTTACTGTTATTTTCACACACACATCCACCACTGACACACCCGCATCGTAGAGGACGTGGCACCACCGCGACAAAAAACTCTCTTAACTCTGGCAACGTTGGATCGATGTTTCACCACACATGGCAACAAGCGCCACGTTGCCACATTTACCATCTTTCATGTTACTTATCAGTTAATTACTCAACTATCTACATATATTTCCTCTCAATTATGATATATAAAGGTGAGAATAGATTAATATTTTGTGAAAACGAGTCAGATGTGCAAATATAATGGAGAAAATGATGACTGTGAGGTTCGATGTGGCATAGAGACTCAGGGCAGGGAGGGGGATGGCGGGAGGGAGGGAGGGAAGAGAGGCATGGAGAGGGGTGTGTGTGTATGTGTGTGTGTGTGTGGTACGTGGGAGAAGAGGAGGAAGGGAGGAGAGAGTCAAATGAGGGGGGGCAGAGGTGGGGAGGAGGAGGGGGAAGGGGGAGTGGAGTTGGCTGGGTTTGGGGGGGAGCAGGCAGGAGGGGAATTGGGGTTCAATTGGGGGTAGGGAGGAGATGGGGGAAGAGGTGGAGGAGGAGGAGGGTCGTCTAGGATGTGAGGGAGGAGGAGGTGGGAAGGAGGAGAGGGGGGAAGGAGGAGAGGGGGAAGGAGGAGGGGGGGTGACCCATTTTAACTTAAGGCGTCACCTGCTGGTCACACACGCGACTAACTGTCTGGCCCCAGGTAACTTCAGGTGCTCCCAGGTAACTTTAGGTGGTTCCCAGGTCACTTCAGGGGCTCACGGGTAACTTTAGGTGCTCCCAGGTAACTCCAGGGGCTCCCAGGTAACTTCAAGTGTTCACAGGTAACTTCAGATGTTCACAGGTAACTCCAGATGTTCACAGGTAACTTCAGCTGGCCCAGGTAACTTCAGCTGGCTCCCAGGTAACTTCTTCGAGTACTCCCAGGTAACTACAGATGCTCCCAAGTAACTCTAGATGCTCCCAGGTAACTCCAGGTACTCCCAGGTAACTTCAGCTGGCTCTCAGGTAACTACAGATGCTCCCAAGTAACTCTAGATGCTCCCAGGTAACTCCAGGTGCTCCCAGGTAACTTCAACTGGCTCCCAGGTAACTCCAGGTACTCCCAGGTAACTTCAGCTGGCTCCCAGGTAACTTCGGGTGCTCACAGGTAACTTCAAGTGCTCCCAGGTAACTCCAGGTGCTCCCAGGTAACTTCAGGTGCTCTCAGGTAGCTTCGGGTGCTCACAGGTAACTTCGGGTGCTCACAGGTAACTTCAGCTGGCTCCCAGGTAACTTCAGGTGTTCACAGGTAACTTCGGGTACTCCCAGGTAACTTCAGATAGCCCGTGGTACCTTGCTTCCATTTATAAACAAATACACTTATACTTAACACACACACACACGTCTACTTAACAATGTATTATAAGTACTAGAGGTTGTTTACATCCTGTTTACACGACGTAAGCGGCAGTGACGTAATTGTTTACGTATATCTCATGAGAAGTGACGTAATTGTTTACATAATTATATCTCACGGGATTACCTCAAGATTAGGCCCCAGATTATTTCTACATAACCTAACTTAACCTAGCCTAATGTACCTTAACCTAACCTAACTTAACCACATCTTAAAATGGCGGCCAAACTGCAGTGAGACTCTACCTTAAAATGGCGTCCAAACATCTCCAGTTGAGAAATAAAGCAAAACAAAATAAATTCTCTCTCTCTCTCTCTCCTGAACGAGAGATAAGGCCTAATGTCTCCTTTTATCAGTCATTAGAGATAAAAGATAAGGATAATTTCTCTCTCTCTCTCTCTCTCTCTCTCTCTCTCTCTCTCTCTCTCTCTCCTTTAATCTCTTTCGTTTTCTAATTTCTCTCTTCTCTCTATCTTTTCTTTCTTTCTCTCTCCTTTAATCTCTCTCTCTCTCTCTCTCTCTCTAATCTACCTTCGACCTATGATACTAGAGAGTATGGGTAACTTAAAGATACTGAGGTTGTGTGTGTGTGTGACAGGCAGACAGATGAAAGATAGCAAGGGAAAGAAAAGAGAGAGAGAGAGAGAGAGAGAGAGAGAGAGAGAATTAGGTACACTTATACATATTATTATACAGCTTGACTTAATGGCTACTCACAAAGAGCTTAGTATACGGCCAACAGAGAGCTTAGTATACGCAGCTATCCAAAGAGCTAGCATACTGGGGCCATACTGGGCCACTCAGAGAGCTTAGCATACTGGGCCACGCAAGAGCTTAGTATACTGGGCCACTCAGAGAGCTTAGCATACTGGGCCACTCAAAGAGTTTAGTATACTGGGCCACTCAGAGAGCTTAGCATACTGGGCCACGCAAGAGCTTAGTATACTGGGCCACTCAGAGCTTAGCATACTAGGCCACTCAGAGAGCTTAGCATACTCGACCACTCAGAGAGCTTAACACACTGGGCCCCTCAGAGAGCTTAACATACTGGGGGGCCCCTGAGGAAGCATCAGTCACGTGCATCTATCGTCACATATCACAGCCAGACCACAAAAAGATAAGCTGTTTATCCGTCTCTTTGTCTCTCTGCCTGTTTAGTTTTTTGTGTGTTAATGATACAAAGAAAAATGGGAAACGTTATTCTATTTGTTTCAACTCTTTCGTCGCTGTAGAAATGGTTAGGTTAGTTAGGTTATATTTTGTGTATTTGTTTGTTAATGTTATCTATTTTTTTGTCTTTTTTTACTCAGCTATTTTTATTTGTTGTTATTATTGTTGTTTTTGTATTTGCTGTTGTTCTTGGATATGTTGTTGTTGTTGTTGTTGTTATTATCATTATTATTAGTAGTAGTAATAGTAGTGTAAGTAAATAAGATTCGTAGGTCCATTACGACAGATCGACAGCACTGCCAAAATGATAAGTTGCAGCAACTGTTGCTGCAGGTACCAGAAAATTTGAAAAAAAAGTAGCTATAGAGCAGGAGGTGGGCGCCTCGAACTGGTTAACTACGTTACCGATAAGGGCAAATGGTTTCAGTCTTAATAAATAAGAATTTACAGATGCCATTGCTCTAAGGTACGGTCGGCCAGTAGAAGGTTGCCCTCCCAATGCATGTGTGGCTCTTCCTACGATGGCGATCACGCCATGGTGTGCAAGAAGGGGGGCTTCATATGCATGAGGCATGACGAGGTAAGGGATCTCACAGCAAATATGTTGAAGGAAATCTGCCGGGATGTCATGGTAGAACCGACCCTCCTTCCGTTGGATGGTGAGATCTTCCAACACAGGACTTCAAACACATCTAACGAAGCCCGCGTGGAAGTCAGTGCTCGAGGATTCTGGACGGGGGACAGCGAGCTTTCTTCGACATCAGGATTTTTGATCCCATGGCCGCATGTCACCGTAACCTAGCTCTCGATGCTGCACATAGGAGGAACGAGAACGACAAGAGAAGGGCATATGGGGAGAGAATTCAAAACATTGATCAAGGCAGCTTCACTCCTCTAGTGTTCACAACCTCTGGTGGGATGGGACCAAGTGCAAGATGTTTCTACGCCAGACTCCGGGGGTGATCTCCGAACAGAAGCAGCAGCCCAGAAGTTATGTTACAGCCTGGATGAGATGTCGACTGTCTTTCTCTCTCCTTCGGTCGGCTTTGCTCTAGCTCAGGGGAACGAGAGCTTCTGCCCCTACTCCGACAACTGCCCCAGATATTGACTATGAGGCTACAGTCACTGAATGCCGCATAGATCTGCGGCTCAACTAATTTAACACAGATAGGATAGCTTCTTATGTATTAGGATATTTAATATTAAGGTAATTAAATGGTGGCGAAGGTGTGGGTATTGGGGGAGGCTGGAGGCCACGTTAAAAAAAAAAATAGTAGTGTAATTGTTGTAGTAGTCGTAGTAGTCGTCGTAGTAGTAGTAGTAGTAGTAGTAATGTAATTGTTGTAGTAGTAGTAGTAGTGTAATTGTTGTAGTAGTCGTAGTAGTAGTAGTAGTAGTAGTAGTGTTATTGTTGTTATTCTCATCATCACAAACAAATACAAAGACAATGGCAACACTACTGACACAGTTGCCATATGCCGCATTTCTTCCTCGACCAATACCTGCACACACATTATTTCCTGGTTAATTATTGGCCAGTGGTGAGCCTCCCCCGTGGACAGGTAAGTTGATGGGGGGGGGGGACCTGCAGGGTTTGGTGCAGGTGTGTTGGTGGTAGGGGGGCACACCTGCAGGGTTTGGTGCAGGTGTGGTGGGGAGGACACACCTGCAGGGCTTGGTGCAGGTGTTGAGTCATCACCACACACACACACACACACACAGGGTCAATATACTGTACTTTACACAGCTGTCTGGAACGTAGTGTGTGTGTGTGTGTGTGTGTGTGTGTGTGTGTGTGTGTGTGTGTGTGTGTGTGTGTGTGTTTCTACCTGTCTGTCTGTCTGTGTGTGTGTCTACTCTTCTTTCTGTCTCTGTATCCATCTGTCTGTCTGTCTATCTGTCAACAACATGTATATCTGAGAGCTGCATGTAAAACCTAACCTAACCCAACCTAACCTAACCTAGCAGCCATTTTAGATCATTTTACCTATCTATATAAGTGACTTGGTGACATCATCTCACTCACTGTGTCCAGGTTCGATGCACCTCCAGTCCATTGTCTTGAGAAGGTGACTGACATTAACACCAACTGAGATTAACTTCCGGGACTAATATTATACACTAACCAACACACATATAAACTAACCTCACACTAAGATTAACTAATACTAACACCAACTAGGATTAACATAACACCAACTAGGATTAACATAACACCAACTAGGATTAACATAACACCAACTAGGATTAACATAACACCAACTAGGATTAACATAACACCAACTAGGATTAACACCAACACCAACTAGGGATTAACACTTAAGCAACTAGGATTAACGCCTGCTTTCAACTAGGGATTAACCTGCTTTCCAACTGGGATTAACATAACTTTTTAACTAGGATTAACCTAACACTGTGTTAACATAAACTAACATAGCTTCATAAGCCTGTATACCATAAGTCACAAACAACATGTGGTATAAATTAACTTTAGCAGTATTTAAAGTCTTGTATTCCTCAAGAAATTATTTTTTATTGTGACTCTCTCTTTCTCTCTCTTTGTCTCTTTCTCTCTCTTTGTCTCTCTTTGTCTCTTTTTGTCTCTTTCTCTCTCTTTGTCTCTTTCTCTCTCTTTGTCTCTCTTTGTCTCTTTTTGTCTCTTTCTCTCTCTTTGTCTCTTTCTCTCTCTTTGTCTCTTTCTCTCTCTTTATCTCTCTTTGTCTCTTTCTCTCTCTTTGTCTTTCTCTCTCTTTATCTCTCTTTGTCTCTTTTTGTCTCTCTCTCTCTTTGTCTCTTTATCTCTCTTTGTCTCTTCCTCTCTCTTTGTCTCTCTTTGTCTCTTTTTGTCTCTTTCTCTCTCTTTGTCTGTCTGTGTCTCTCCCTCTCTCTCCTCTCTCTCTCTCTCTCTCTCATCTCCCCTATAAAGAGGAAAATTCCCCAACCACCGCTACCTTACCAAATCCCTCCCTCCCTCCCTCCCTCCCTGTCGGTGGGGGTGGGGGTGGGGGGGGGGGTGGGGGTGGGGGTGGGGGGGATGAGGGAAACAGCACACACGACCAAGGGTTTATGTTTCCCTGTCGAATGGTAACAGTAAAGTTGGGAGTGTCCGGGGAAAAAACTAGGGGAAAAAACCCAAGACAGTCGGGGGAGTGAGTGGTGGGAGGGGGAAACTAATGAACGAACGTCTCCTGGTAGTTAGAGTGAGAGAGATAAGGGAGATAGAGGGAGTTAGGGAGTGTGATAAACAGAGAGAGAGAGAGAGAGAGAGAGAGAGAGAGAAAGAGAGAGAGAGAGATTTAGACAGCCAAAGAAAACAACACATACAGACATCACATTCACCGGAAGTACGGATGTCTGTGTCTGTCTATCTATCTATCTGTCTCTCTCTCTCTCTCTCTCTCTCTCTCTCTCTCTCTCTCTCTCAGATAAACATTATGTGATCACTATTTTAAGGCTTTTAGGACGCCATTGCGGAGTGAAAACGGGGCCATTCAGCGTGCTCATAGCCGTGACGTCATAGCATATATTCACGTCACGGACAAAGTGACAAGTCACTGGGCAGCTTAGTCATGACGTGATGCATGAAGGAACTAATCATGGAGTGGCTGAGGCAGTGAAGAGTGAGAATGGACCATTCACTATGCTCATGGGCGTGAGCACGTCAGAACATGCTTTCATGACGTCACGTATGGTGGAACCAATCACCAAGTGGCTTCGTCATGAAGGAACAAATCGCCAACCTAACGTAACCTAACTTCACCTTACCAGCCGTACATAACCGAACCGAACCTAACCTAACCTAACTTAACCTAACCGAACCGAACCTAACCTACTCTACCCTTACCTAGACTAACCTAACCAAACATAACCAAACCTAACAACCTACCCAAATTGACGAATTGCCAACTAGGTCAGTCAATCTGCCTACCGCGCATGGCGTTAGTTACAAGACTAGCGAGGTCATCTTAAAATTATATCTTGCGCTTGTGAGACCTCACCTGGATTACGCAGTTCAGTTCTGGTCACCGTATTACAGAATGGATATAGAACCCAGAGGAGAATGACGAGACTAATCCCGGGCATTAGGAACCTTGAGTACAGAGACAGGTTAAAGGGGTTGGGTATAAACGGGACTGCCCAGTATGGGTCAATAGGCCCGCTGCAGTTTCCTCCATTCTTATGTTCTTATGTCACTCTTGTAAACAAATGGTGACATCACTGCCATCACCCTTGCAAGGAAAGACAAATTGGGGTTACTTGAAGATTAACAACCCTTAGTAATATTTAGGGGATTAGGTTAGGTTAGGTTAGGTTAGGTTAGGTTAGGTTAGGTTTATCTTCAGGTGATCCCCCCCCACACACACAAATAAAATTATATTAAAGAAGAAGAGAGAAAATGTGATAAAGAATGTGAGATGAGAGATAATTACATTTATTTAAGTGGATAAAAGGAATTATTTCATCAACTGTCAACTTTTCAACGATAAGAACATAAGAATGGAGGAAACTGCAGCGGGCCTATTGGCCCATACTGGGCAGTCCCGTTTACACCCAACCCCTATTGCTCATATAAGCATCCAACCTATGTTTGAAGCTATCCAGCATATTCGAGTTAATGATGATATTTGGTAACTTGTTCCATTCATCCACTACTCTGTTTCCAAACCAGTGTTTACCTATTTCACGCCTAAATCTAAATTTGTCTAATTTAAAACCATTGTTACGAGTTCGCTCCTGGTTGGATAGTTTGAGTACCTTTGTAGTATCCCCTTTGTTTAGCCCTGACTTCCACTTATACACCTCTATCAGGTCGTCCCTCGCTCTACGTCTCTCGAGGGAGTGCAAATTAAGATGCTTTAACCTGTCTCTATACTCAAGGTTCCAAATGCCAGGGATTAATCTTGTCATTCTCCTCTGGATTCTTTCCAAGGATTCTATATCCATTCTGTAATACAGCGACAAGAACTGAACTGCGTAATCCAGGTGTGGTCTCACAAGCCCTAGATATAATTTTAAGATGACCTCGCTAATTTTGTAACTAACACTCCTTTGTATGAACCCAAGTACTTTATTAGCCTTGTTTCGAGCAAAAATACATTGTTTACTTGGCTTAAGATTCCTACTTATCATTACTCCTAAATCTCTCTCGCAGTCGGATTCCACAATGGCATTGTTGTTCATCTGGTAACTGGTTTCCCTGTTTACATCTCCTATACTGAGTACTTTACATTTGTCCACATTGAATTTCATCTGCCATTTTTCCGACCAGCCATCAACTACCACCACCTCAACCATCAACTACCACCACCTCAACCATCAACTACCACCACCTCAACCATCAACTACCACCACCTCAACCATCAACTACCACCACCAACCATCAACTACCCCCATCAAGCGTCAATTTAAGTGCCTGGCCTCTCGTGTCTGTCTGTCTGTCTACAAAGAGTAAGTAGGAAAGGGAGGGGAGGGAAAGGGGGAGAAGGAAGAGGGGAAGGGGTAAGGAGGGAGGGGGGAAGGAGGAGAAGGAAGAGGGAGGCGAGGGGGAAGGGGAAGGGGGAAGGGGAGAAGGTACACAAAAGGGTAGGTTCAGACGCCGAGCATTTGACCTTGTGGAGAGAGAGAGAGAGGGGGGGGACATGGTTGAATTGAGGGAGAAGGGGGGGAGGAGGAGGGAGGAGGGAAGAGGAAGGGGAAGATATTGTGGAAGGAGGAGGGGCCATGGTACACTGCAGGTCTTCTAAGAACCTCCTCTCAAATCCCTCACTCCCTCCTCCCTCCCTCTCCCTCTCTCTCCCAGGCCGTTCACATGGGCGGGTTTCCTCTTATGGTTATCAAAGGAGCGGTGTGGGCGTCTGGTCATGCGCACACACGTACAAGTACACATACGCGCCCAGACACACGTACACTTACGCTCTGCACACACGTACACATACACATACACGCACACATTACTTAGTGCTAGTGATGGTAGTAATGGTGGAAATGATGGTAGTGGTGGTAGTGATGGTGGTAATGATGGTGGTAGTGATGGTGTTAATGGTGGTAGTGGTGGTGGTAATGGTGGTAATGGTGGTAATAGTGGTAGTGGTGGTGGTAATGGTGGTAATGATGGTGGTAGTGATGGTGTTAATGGTGGTAGTGGTGGTGGTAGTGGTGGTAATGGTGTAATGATGGTAGTGGTGGTGGTAATGGTGGTAATGATGGTGGTAGTGATGGTGTTAATGGTGGTAGTGGTGGTAAGGTGGTAATGATGGTAGTGGTGGTGGTAATGGTGGTAATGATGGTAGTGATGGTGTTAATGGTGGTAGTGGTGGTGGTAGTGGTGGTAATGGTGGTAATGATGGTAGTGGTGGTGGTAATGGTGGTAAGATGGTAGTGATGGTGTTAATGGTGGTAATGATGGTAGTGGTGGTGGTAATGGTGGTAATGATGGTGGTAGTGATGGTGTTAATGGTGGTAGTGGATGGTAGTGGTGGTAATGGTGGTGAATAGTGGTAGTGATTGTGGTAGTGGTGGTGATTGTGGTAGTGATGGTGTTAATGGTAGTGATGGTAAGGTGGTAGTGGTGATAATGGTGGTAAAGGTAGTGATGGTGGTAGTGATGGTGGTAGTGATGGTGGTAGTGGTAGTGATGGTGGTAGTGGTGGTAATGGTGGTAATAGTGGTAGTGATTGTGGTAGTGATGGTGGTAGTGGTAGTGATGGTGGTAGTGATGGTGGTAGTGATGGTGGTAGTGATGGTGGTAGTGGTGGTAATGGTAATAGTGGTAGTGATGGTGGTAGTGGTAGTGATGGTGGTAGTGGTAGTGATTGTGGTAGTGGTGGTAAGGTGGTAATAGTGGTAGTGATGGTGGTAGTGATGGTGATTGTGGTAGTGGTGGTAGTGGTGGTGATTGTGGTAGTGGTGGTGGTAGTGGTGACTGTGGTAGTGATGGTGGTAGTGATGGTGGTAGTGGTAGTGATGGTGGTAGTGGTGGTAATGGTGGTAATAGTGGTGGTGATTGTGGTAGTGATAGTGGTAGTGGTGGTGTAGTGGTGGTGATTGTGGGTGGTGGTGGTAGTGGTAGTGGTGGTGGGTAGTGGTGGTGGTAGTGGTGGTGGGAGGAAATACCAGAGAGAAGATCGAGTACATCTTCCAGCTGCTAAAATAACACCTGAGGCCATACAGGTGTTGTCTGGTGAGGTTAGGTTAGGTTAGGTTAGGTTAGGTTAGGTTAGGTTAGGTTAGGTTAAAGTTAGGTTAGGTTAGATTAGGTTAAGGTTAGGTTAAAATTAGGTTAGGTTAGGTTAGGTTAAGGTTAGGTTAAAGTTAGGTTAGGTTAGATTAAATTAATTATGATTAGATTAACATAACTAAATTAAATATTAACTCATCTTAAACGTCATTAATTTCATCATCTTGTTAAGCGAAGTAATTAACACCTTTAGTCGAGATAGAGGAGAATTAATTAAGAAATACACCTGGGTTAAGGTAGACTAATTAACCTGGGATTAACCTGGCGCCTCTTAACAAAGCTCATGAGCATGATTACCTGAGGTCAGAATTAATGAAGCGTTGAGGTAGTTTTTTCACACACACACACACACACACACACACATGTACATTTACAATACTTGAACGGGCAAAAATACAGACAGACATTGAACTAGTGCTAAGTTAATTTGAGAGAGAGAGAGAGAGAGAGAGAGAGAGAGAGAGAGAGAGAGAGAGAGAGAGAGAGAAATACGAAAGAGTGAGAAGATAATGGAAGTGATTAAACATGGAATTAGAGACAGACAGACAGACACAAGCAGACAGACACAAGCAGACAGACAGACAGACAGACGCAAGCAGACAGGGATTAGAGACAGACAGGCAGACACAAGCAGACAGACAGACACAAGCACAAACAGACAGACAGAAACATAACACGGAACTATTGAACACAAACACTCACTACATACAGTACACACATACTCCTAGACGCACAGATGTTCTTATTTTTACTTTATTTATTATTTTTTTTTTTTTCATTTCGCCCGGGAGGAAATTGTTGGGAGTTTGCGCTTTCCTCTGCGTCTTTGTCTTGGCTATTTTGTTTTGCTTCTCTCTGGCAATGTTGTTCTAGTTCCCTGTGTACCTTCTTCTTCTTCATCTTCTTGTTGTTCTTCTTCTTCTCCCTTTCTCTTGTTGTTCTTCTTCTTTTACTTCCCCTTCTCTTATTCTTGTTCTTCTTTCTTTTCTCTTGTTCTTCTTCCCCCTTTCTTCTTTCTTTTCTCTTGTTGTTGTTCTTCTTCTTCTCCTTCCTCCTCTCTTCTTCTTGTTCTTGTTATTCCTCTTTTTTCTTCTTCTTGTTTCTCGTCTTGTCTTATTTTTCTCTTCGTTTTAATAATAACAACAAGAATAATAACAAAAGACCTAACATGACCTAACCTAACCTAACCATGCTGACCATTACACCACAGATCGCCAAAACACACACACACACACACAAACATGACCTCAAATGACCATAGTTTTATCTAACTGACCTTTGACCTACAGATGACCCAACATACCTTATCTAGGCAGTGAGAGGTCTTGCCTGTCGTCACCTGACCTTCCCGGCTTCTAGGGCACCTGTGTCACATTGTGTTTCCTCCTCCTCCTACTGCTTCTCTCACCCCCCCCTCCCTGTTTGTCTGGTGCAAGCTTGAGTGAGTGCAGTGTGTGTGCGTGTTCTCTCTCTCTCTCTCTCTCTCTCTCTCTCTCTCTCTCTCTCTCTCTGGTGCCCCGGCAGTTTCTGACACAATGGTTTCTTTTATCTCGCATCTCTCTTGTCCTGCTTCTGATAACACCTGGCTCCTCCTCCCCTTCCTCCCCCATTACCCATTATCTCCTCCCCATTAAATCTTCCTCCTCCCCTTCCCCCATTTAATCTTCTCCTCCCCTTCCCCCTTAACCCCCTCCTCCATCCAGCTACTTAAACCATTATCAACTCGTATCAGTTTTATCTCAGGTAAATCAATTGTCTAATAATAATAATAATAATAATAATAACGTGTGTGTGTGTGTGTGTGTGTGTGTGTGTGTGTGTGTGTGTGTGTGTGTGTGTGTGTGTGTGTGTGTGTGTGTGTGTGTGACAAGTGTGTTGGCAACTTAATCAGGAAGTTCTCTGTCATATGATGTGTGTGTGTGTGTGTGTGTGTGTGTGTGTGTGTGTGTGTGTGTGTGTGTGTATCTTTAGGGTGATCATATACACATACTTACATACATCCATATGAACATAGCATCACACACCAATATAACAAACAACATATATTTGACCACATAACACACACTCCACCACACCACACCACCACACTCACTACCACACACACACACACACACACACACACACACACACACACACACACCACACCACACCACACACCACTACCACACCACACACACCACCACACACCATCACTACCACACCACACACACACTACACACCACACACTCACACCACACCACCACACAACACACCACACCACACACACACACACACACACACACACCACACCACACACACACACACCACACACACACACACACACACACACACACACACACACACACACACACACACACACACACACACACACACACACACACACACACACACACACACACCACACCACACACACACCACACACCACACACACCACACACACACTACCACACCACACACACACTACCACACCACCACATAACACACACTTCACCACACCACACCACAACACACTCCCACACACACACACCACCACAACACATCTCATTTTTCAAAACCTGTTCACATGCGATCAATAATTCCTGAACACTTGTCACTGGGCGATTCATAACTGTCACCGCTAATTAAACCAGGCGACAGTAAAAAAAATATTGAAAGTTATCATGAGTGTTAAGTGTGAGTGACAGTAATGAGAGAGTGACAGTAATGAATGTGTGTTAAGTGTGAGTTACAGTAATGAGTGTGTGTTAAGTGTGAGTGACAGTAATGAGTGAGTTAAGTGTGAGTGACAGTAATGAGTGACAGTAATGAGTGTATGTTAAGTGTGAGTTACAGTAATGAGTGTGTGTTAAATGTGAGTGACAGTAATGAGAGAGTGACAGTAATGAATGTGTGTTAAGTGTGAGTTACAGTAATGAGTGTGTGTTAAGTGTGAGTGACAGTAATCAGTGTGTTAAGTGTGAGTGACAGTAATGAGTGTGTGTTAAGTGTGAGTGACAGTAATCAGTGTGTGTTAAGTGTGAGTGACAGTAATGAGTGTGTGTTAAGTGTGAGTGACAGTAATGAGTGAGTGTTAAGTGTGAGTGACAGTAATGAGTGTGTGTTAAGTGTGAGTGACAGTAATGAGTGTGTGTTAAGTGTGAGTGACAGTAATGAGTGTGTGTTAAGTGTGAGTTACAGTAATGAGTGTGTGTTAAGTGTGAGTGGCAGTAATAAGTGTGTCCCTGCCTCGCTGTTACTTACACCTGTCTATTACATAACACGGGGATAGGAGCATTACCAAAGGGCGAGTGTCATTTATTTACGGGTTGTGTTGTGGTCGGTGAAGCCTGTAAGAATGAGGTCTGTCTATCTATCTATCTATCTATCTATCTATCTATCAATCTATCTATCTATCTATCTATCTATCTATCTATCTATCTATCTATCCTTTCTCTTTGTTTGTCCATCTCTCCCTCTCTATCTATCTATAAAACTGCAACTGATAGATAGATGCCCTAAGCTTAAGCTGAGTTACCAATAAGCTTAAAGGTCACACTCACCAATACACTCCTCACAGCCTCAAAAGGGAATCGAACCCAGACCGCGTTGAGAATGAGGCACCCGCTGCGCCACTGACCTGAAAAGTGAGTTTGTGTACGTGTGTGTGTTAGTAAGTATAAACAAAATACACACACACACACACACACACACACACACACACACACACACACACACACACACACACGGGGTTGAAATATTTGACGGTAAACAATCGAAAGAAAGACAAACAAACACATAAAGTAGAAGTAATAATGCCCTTCTGTCTGATGGCGGGGGGTAAGAAGACAGACAAACACACACACACAGACAGACAGACAGACAGACAGACAGACAGACAGACAGACAGACAGACAGACAGTAAAATCCCCCTCCTGGTCACATCAGTTTCATGTTCCGTCAGTAACATTATATTCAACAACAACAATAATAACAAAAAAACAAGAACAAAATTAACAATAACAATAAACAAGAATAACAATAACAACAGAAATAACAACAAGAACAGTAATAACAACAACAATAAACAAGAATAACAATAACAACAGAAATAACAACAAGAACAGTAATAACAACAACAATAAACAAGAATAACAATAACAACAGAAATAACAACAAGAACAGTAATAACAACAACAATAAACAAGAATAACAATAACAACAGAAATAACAACAAGAACAGTAATAACAACAACAATAAACAAGAATAACAATAACAACAGAAATAACAACAAGAACAATAATAACAAAATCAATAACAACAACAATAACAACAGAAATAACAACAAGAACAGTAATAACAAAATCAATAACAACAAACTATTATTTTTATATATATTTTGTTTTTCTTGTCTTAATTAATAATTGATGAAGGTTTTGGGTCATAAATTGTTTGTTGTTTTTTAATATAAATAAAAAAATCCGCTTCATACTGTGTAAAGTGAGAGAGATTGTTATGGTTTGGAGTATCCACCAATCAGAGGAGCGCAAGGGTCTGACGTCAGTGTATGTAGCCAATGAAAGGCGAGAATAGTGTTGACGACCAGAAAATTGACTAATGAATACAGATCTAGAGGCTAACCTAACCTAACCTAATCTAATCTAACCTAACCTAACCTAACCTAATCTAACCAAGCCACACCAAACCTAACATAACCTGACTAAACTACCTTATTATTCATTACCAACACTCAGACATGACCCCCTAACGACCCTGCAGTCATTTCCTCGCTAACAATGATATCTGATAGTTATAACTACCATCTGGGTCAGCCCTTAAGTGCTTGGTGACCTTTCATGCTCTTAGAATTTGACCCAAACGACCGCTTACGTCATGCTATTAGATTCTTAACGACCAATTAAGTCGTTCTAGGAGAGGCTGTTAGCTGAGCCTTACTGACAGTTGATTGTTGGTGTGTGTGTGTGTGTGTGTGTGTGTATACTAAATTGCACATATATACCTTCAGTTCTTAAACAGTACACACACACACACACACACACACACACACACACACACACACACACACACACACACACAATGCTTCCCACCAAACAACAATCAGAATTCAAGAAGTCAATCAGGATATTGTCCTTGAAAAGTCTGGATAAAGTTGTGTCAGTTTACTAAAGCCAAGTAATAATAATAATAATAATAATAATAATAAAAATAATAATAATAATAAGTGACATTTTTCACATCACAAATTGGGTCAAAATATAGGTAAAACAACTAAACGAAATAGTTGAGGATTTTCATACGAACTGGGATGAAATTGGAAATAAATTTGAAGAAAAATAACTGAATTTGGATGAAAATTTTAAAAACTAAACCGAAATTGGATGAAATTTGCAAAAAAAAGACCGAAATTGGATGACAATTTAAAAACAAAATATTAGAAATTGTATAGAAATTTGAAAAAGTCCAAAAATTTTGATAGAAATTGGATGTGGGTTTAATATGTCAATTTGAACGAAGACTGTTTGTGTATATGTGGGTGAGACTGAATAGGATTATGTGAGGTAATTGGACGAAAATTGGATGGAAATGAAAGTGAAATTGGATGTAGACTATTACCATCTTAGAGAAAGCGGCCATTGTACCTATCTTAATTAAATCTGAGAGAGAGAGAGAGAGAGAGAGAGAGAGAGAGAGAAGGTAGGAGAATGGGTAACACACACACACACACACACACACACACAGACACACACACACACACACACACCCCGTCTGCTTTAAGCCCGGCTCAACTCTCCCGCTGTTGGAGATATGCCCTTTAAGCCCGGAAACTCCTCACCTCATAATAAACACACTAATATAAATTTTTTCTTCTTTAGTAAAAAATTAAATAAATAAAAAAAGTCTCTTGTGTTTTGGTAAGTATTTTGTGTGTGTGTGTGTGTGCGTACATAAACAAACACACGCAAAATATACGTTCACATACGCTCATGAACGTATACATTAACAGTGTCCCCTCAAAATTATATGTATAAAAGTATAAATACACACTCAGAAACACAACACAACACAACACAACACACTCAGAAACACACACAACACAACACAACACAACACAACACAATCAAAACAAACTTGAATTGCTTTGTTTTTACCTTAACGTTAAAAAATTCAGTGGCGTCCAGGCCCCGGATGTGTGTGTGTGGAGGAGGAAGATCACCAACAGAGGAAGGAGGAGGATCACCAACAGAGGGAGGAGGAGGAGGAGGAGGAGGAGGAAGATCACCAACAGAGGGAGGAGGAGGAAGAGGAAGATCACCAACAGAGGGAGGAGGAGGAGGAGGAGGAGGAGGAAGATCACCAACAGAGGGAGGGAGGAAGAGGAGGAGGAAGATCACCAACAGAGGAAGGAGGAGGAGGAGAGGAGGAAGATCACTAGCAGAGGGAGGAGGAGGAGAAGATCACCAAGAGGGAGGAGGAGAAGGAAGATCACTAGCAGAGGGAGGAGGAGGAAGATCAACAGAGGGAGGAGGAGGAGAAGGAAGATCACTAGCAGAGGGAGGAGGAGGAGGATCACCAACGAGGGAGGAGGAGGAGGAGGAGGAAGATCAAACAGAGGGAGGAGGAGAGGAGAGGAAGATCACCAACAGAGGGAGGAGGAGGAGGAGGAGGAGGAGGAGGAAGATCACCAACAGAGGGAGGGAGGAGGAGGAGGAGGAAGATCACCAACAGAGGGACAGAGGAGGAGGAGGAGGAGGAGGAAGACCAAAGAGGGACAGAGGGAGGAGGAGGAAGATCACCAACAGAGGAGGAGGAGGAAGAGGAAGATCACCAACAGAGGGAGGGAGGAGGAGGAGGAGGAGGAGGAGGAAGATCAACAGAGGGAGGAGGAGGAGGAAGATCACCAACAGAGGGAGGAGGAGGAGGAAGATCACCAACAGAGGGAGGAGGAGGAAGAGAAGATCACCAACAGAGGGAGGAGGAGGAGGAGGAGGAGGAAGATCGCCAACAGAGGGACAGAGGGAGGAGGAGGAAGACCACCAACAGAGGGAGGAGGAGGAGGAGGAGGTAGATCACCAACAGAGGGAGGGAGGAGGAGGAGGAGGAGGAAGATATCACCTCTGTTATTAGATTTTCTGCATGAACGGTATTGACGAAGGCAGTGTGTGTGTGTGTGTGTGTGTGTGTGTGTGTGTGTGTGTGTGTGGCTTCATTCTTGTAACCTAACCTAACCCTATCGAGGTGGTGGTAAAGAGGGGGTGAGGAGGTAACGTTGGGGGGGTATTCTGTGTGGGGGTAGTCTAGGTGGGAGGGAGTTCTTCCACAGCTCAGCCAATGAGAACTGTCGCGTCGGGTCAAGTCAAGTCCCAACGAACCAATGAGCGTGGAGCAAAACGGCCGAGATTTAAATATGGTGAAAAGGCGCGGTCAATGTGTCTCCCCTCCCTGTACCTCCCCTCCCTGACCTCACCACCCCCCTCCCTGTCCCCCCTCCCCCTGACCTCACCCCCTCCTGTGACCTCCCCTCCCTGACCTCACCCCCTCCCTGTACCCTCCCGGACCTCACCCCTCCCTGTACCTCCCCCCCTCCCTGACCTCACCCCCCCTCCCTGTACCTCCCTCCCGGGACCTCACCCCCCATTCCCATCACCTACCCCATCGAGGCATAGAGGTAGAGCTTTATCAAGTTTAATATTCAAATGACCAGCCAGCCAGCCAGCCAGCCAGCCAGCCAGCCAGGACAGCCAGCCAGCCAGTCAGCCAGGACAAGCCAGCCAGCCAGGACAGCCAGTCAGCCAGCCAGCCAGCCAAGTTGTGGACATTGTGATTGATTTGTTGATGAATGACCAGACGATGAATACTGGAAGAATTGTGAGGGTGGTGCGTCAGCAAGCTCTATATATATATATATTCCAATCCCCATTTCCGAAAAAAAATAAAAACTTAAAACCTAACCTAACCATATCCTAACCCAACCCTCGCCTAACCTAACCATATCCTAACCCAACTGCCTAACCAACTATATCCCAACTCCAACTCGCCTAACCTAACCTAACAGTTCAGAAAATGGTAAGACATCACTGGTACCACCCTGAAATAACGTCAATATTATTATCATCATCATCATCATTATTATTATCATCATCATCATTATTATTATTCATTCATTCTCCCATCATAGTCAGTACTAGGTTAGGTTAGGTTAGGTTAGGTTAGGTTAGGTTAGGTTAGGCTAGGTTAGGTTAGGTTAGGTAGGTAGACTGACCTGCTTGGTATACTCGTCACGCCGCTTGGAGCTGTATCCTTTAAAGTGGTGCAGTATACCGGCTGGCTGAGGGGTCACACGGCCGGTAACCCACTGCTTCCGGTTGAGACTGGTCAGAGGTTAAGGTCATACAGTATGTCTCCAACCAACACAACACAACACGCCACGCCACACCACGTCACGCCACGCCACACCATGCACCACATCACCTCCTGAATTGTAACCACCACAACACAACACACTACAACACGCCACACCGCAACACAACACAAGTCCTGAACTATAACCAACACAACACACCACAACACATCACAACACTTCTTAAACTGTTATAAAGTGACCTAACCTAACCTAAGCTGGGTAAAACTTCAAAGAGTCACTGTTTAATTATTGTGGACATTTTGGATTCTAAATTGTACAGGTGTAAGATAAGGTAATACACATGAAGAGTTTATTGACAATTACTTAAACAACAAAAGAGAGAGAATATTATAGTCTGTCTGTCTCTCTCTTTCACTTTTTCCATTTCTCTATCTCACTTTCTCCTTTTCTCTCTCACGCTCTCTCTCCCTTTATATATCTCTCTCTTCCTTTTATCTCCCTCACTTTCTCTCACCTTCTCCCTCCCTCTATCTCTCTCTCCCAGCCTCTCTATCACCCTCTCTCCCTAAGGGAAAAAAAGCGCGCGCACTCCTCAGCTGTAAACAAACATCACAGGAACGCGGGAAAGTGACGTCATCAGTCAATAAACAAACCGAGTTGCCATGTCGTTCAATATACCATTAATCTCAAATAAAAAATAAAAATACAATCCCTCCCCCCCACCCCCACCTCCCTCCCCCACCTCCCCACCCATAAAACATACTAAAATAAAATACTGTATATTTTTTTTATTCACAAGGTAAGGGTTTTTAAGGAGGATGTTTTGTACTGCTAGAAAATAGAAGAAAAAAATTGACTGTACCACCACCAGCACCACTGCTTCTTAATCAATATTCTCAAACCGTCCCGGGCACCACACACACACACACACACACACACACACACACACACACACACACACACACACACACACACACCAACCAACCCCACCAAAACAAAAGTAAACAAACAACAACACCTTTTCCTGTTTACCATTCATACAATGAGCAGGTAAACAACACGACGCTAATGAGGTGTCGAAGGAACCCTCACACCTGACCTTCCACACACACACACACACACACACACGTTTCGCTATTGAGTATTCGACTTTTTTTATAGTGGTGACGTCAAACAGAGAGAGAGGGGAGAGAGAGAGAGAGAGAATTATTTTTTTTAATTTTTAATAAAGGCAGTTCACAGCACACGTAATAGGTTATTCCCCGCTGAACAAAACCCTATTGAAAAAAAACAACAATTAGTAATCAATTAAAACAATAAAAAAATATTCACGGATAAATAACTCAAATGAATAACCAACGAATAAAGTTATATATGAAATAAACTAAATTATATAAATCATTAATATATTATAGAGGAATACGCCAACCTCCTTATAAATAATGAAGTGATAACCGTGGTGACATTATGAGATGTTCTTATTACCACCATGCTATTGTAATACTAAATGTTACATAATACTTCCTTGAGATAAATGTATAGTATATATCAGGTGCCTACAGGAGAGTTCAGGTTCTCAGCCATGTTAATATTGTTATTATTATACACTCTGTATCTGTGTTTTTCTGGCTAAATAAACTGTTTTAATTCAATATCTCCCTCCCTGCCTACCTTCTCCCTCCCTCCCTCCCTCCCTCCCTCCCTCCCTCCCTCCCTCCCTCTGTCCAATTCACAGTCTCTCAGGGACCGGGCAGGCAGGAGGAGGAGGTAGACATTTTTCTGGGACTATATATATATATATATATACATATGTCTTGAATAAAGACAAAAGCTAAGGTGCTCCTTTGTTTTCCTTTTCCCGTGTGATTTTATCAAAGATATATATATATATATGCAAATAAATCACTGTAGGTGCGTGATCCAGGTATATGCTGTATTTATCAAATATATATATATATATATATATATATATATATATATATATATATATATATATATATATATATATACAGTATATATATATATACACACACCTGGGACACTATATATACAGTACTTGGGTTCATACAAAGGAGTAGAGTTACAAGACTAGCGAGGTCATCCTAAAACTGTATCTTGCTCTTGTGAGACCACACCTGGATTACGCAGTTCAGTTCTGGTCACCGTATTACAGAATGGATATAGAATCCTTGGAAAGAATTCAGAGGAGAATGACAAGACTAATCCCGGGCATTAGAACCTTGAGTATAGAGACAGGTTAAAGCATCTTAATTGCACTCCTCGAGAGACGTAGAGCGAGGGGCGACCTGATAGAGGTGTATAAGTGGAAGTCAGGGCTACACAAAGGGGACATTACAAAGGTACTCAAACTATCCAACCAGGAGCGAACTCGTAACAATGGTTTTAAATTAGACAAATTTAGATTTAGGCGTGAAATAGGTAAACACTGGTTTGGAAACAGAGTAGTAGATGAATGGAACAAGTTACCAAATATCATCATTAACTCGAATACGCTGAATTGCTTCAAACATAGGTTAGATGCTTATATGAGCAATAGGGGTTGGGTGTAAACGGGACTGCCCAGTATGGGCCAATAGGCTCGCTGCAGTTTCCTCCATTCTTATGTTCTTATGTTCTTATGTACACTATGTTTACTCGATAGAAAAAATAAATAAAATAAAATAAATCTGAAAAACTGTATTAGGCTGGGTTAGGGTAGGTTAGGTTAGGTAGGTAGGGTAGGGTAGTGTTTGGTTAGGTTAGGTTACGTTACGTTAGGGTAGGGTTTGGTAAGGGTAAAGTAGGATAGAGTTAGGTTAGGTTAGTGTTAGGTTAGGTTAGGTTAGTGTTAGGTTAGGTTAGTGTTAGGTTAGGTTAGGTTAGTGTTAGGTTAGGTTAGTGTTAGGTTAGGTTAGTGTTAGGTTAGGTTAGTGTTAGGGTGGATAATCGTTTGGTGGTAATAAGCTGGCCCGGGGGGGGGGAGATTCTTCAGGTGATCCATTATTTCTTTGCTTAAACAATTGACTTAAACGCGTTTTGTCTGCTGTAAACACGAGACCATGTTAACTGTCTAAATATTTACACTGTTGCCAATTCTATACCCAACCCACGAGTGTGTTTATGTTTGCATTGGTGCCAAGTCTTCGCACGCACACACACACACACACACACACACACACACACACACACACACACACACACACTAAGGCCACCAAGACATGAATTTGTAAAAGCTGTCGCCAACACAACAACCACACCCTGAGTTAACAACCTATTACGTCCCCAGTGTTGAGGAATAATCCGCGAAGACCGGACAACTCACCAACTGCACTGGCTACCACTCTGTCTGCTGGATGGAGGATTGAGGCAATTGACGTGGAGGAACTTGTCTATCCTCACCTTCTCCTAACCTATCCTCATCCCCTCACCCTCCCAAACCTATCCTCCCCACTTCTAAAACAGCCCGTCACAGAGAGAGAGAGAGAGAGATAACAAAGGGGTGTATGAGTGTTATTCTCCCCTCCGGCCTTTATCTCCTGCCAGGTTGATAAGGTGACTGATAGGCGTCTACGAGTCCCGTCCTGGCTGGCTGAGTGGACTCTCTCTCTCTCTCTCTCTTTTCTGGTGTTGGATCCGTACGGTACTCGATCTCTCTCTCTCGCTTTCTTTTTTTAATTAGATATCAACCATTTCTCTCTCTTTTTCTCTCTCATTCACTCACTTTCTCTCACTCTCTTTCTGTCTCTCTCACTCTCTTTCTGTCTCTCTCACTCTCTCTCACTTCTGGCCCCGGACTTAACGCGTCTTTTATGGCCAATACCCAGGTACTATATATCACGAATGGCTTATTTCGAAATCCCGGTGAGACACAGTTATTGTGTAGCCTAACCTAGTCTACCCTAACCTAACCTAACCTAACCTAACCTAACCTAACCTAACCTAACCTAACCTAACCTAACCTAACCTAACCTAACCTAACCAAACCTAACCTAACCAAACCAAACCTAAGGAAGATACGAGTTTATTTTCCGGGTTTCAACAGAGACAAGAATGACATCACCTTTTCGTCTGTTCATTAATACCGCCTTGTGTACCCTGCCGGAGCTGGACTGAACATAATTTTCCTAGAGAGAGAGAGAGAGAGAGAGAGAGAGAGAGAGAGAGAGAGAGAGAGAGAGAGAGAGAACGTAAAACACGCACGTATGGTTCTAGGAAATAGTGATGTAAGTGTGGTTGTCAGTTCGGGTGTTATTTACGCAACCAAATTTCTTCCACTGCAGATGGTGATGACGTGTTTACAAATATATGGGTTAGGTTAGGTTAGGTTAGAAATAATGCGTGTGTGTGTCTGTGTGTGTGTGTGTGTGTGTGTGTATGTGTTCCCAAAGACTTACTATACATTATCATAATATATAAACCTGTAGAAATAAATCAATTAAAGTCACTCAGCGGACAAGTTAGGTAAGATGATGAGTTACCTGTAGTTAGTATGTCAATTACTTGTGGTAGTTATAATGACAATGATTATAGCAGTAGTAACCTAACCTATGTTAACTTAACCTAACCTTACCTAAGTTAACCTAACCTATGTTAACTTAACCTAACCTTACCTAAGTTAACCTAACCTATGTTAACTTAACCTAACCTTACCTAAGTTAACCTAACCTATATTTGAACAATGTAATGCGGAGATTAAGTCATAATAAAATACAGTGGTGTCCAAGATACTGCTGCCGAACACTACCACTGCTACCACCACCACCACTACGATCACCACCACCACTACTACCACCACCACCACTACTACCACCACCACTACCACCACCACTACCACCACCACTACCACTGCTACCACCACCACCACTACGATCACCACCACCACTACTACCACCACCACCACTACTACCACCACCACTACCACCACCACCACTACCACCACAATCTTCACCACCACCACTACACAATTTCTTCACCACCACCACTACCATCACACCACCACT
>NW_024712526.1:11280921-11283421 GCF_018991925.1 Homarus americanus | reverse complement strand
CCCCCCTGCCCCTTCTTCCTCCTCCCTCCCCTCTCCTCCTCCTCTTCCTCCCTTCTCCTCCTCTCTACCTCTTCCATCCCACCTCCCTCCCCTGCCCTCTCTCCCTTTGTATCTTCCCTCCTCCTCTTCCTCCTCCCTGCCCTCTCTTCCCCACCTCCTCCTCCTCCTTCACCCCCATTCCATCTGAACGTCGCTTTAATCTCACAGCTGGGGGTTAAAAATAGAAATTAAAGTGAAAGCGGCAACTCCTGGCGATAAATGCTGACCTGCAGTCTCTCTCTCTCTATTTTCTCTGTATTTGTATCCAGTCTCTCTCTATTTATCTCTGTATTTGGTATCCAGTCTCTCTCTCTTTGTATCCCCCTCTCTCTTGTATCCCCCCTTCTCTCATTCTCTCCGCACAACACTCCTGCCAACGCGCTGTCCTTCCCTCTCCTCCCTCCTCCTAACCCCCCTCTTCCTCCTCCTAGCTTCCTCCTCCCTCCTTTCTAACCCCTTCCCCTACCACCACCCGCCACACCAAGAGACAGCAAAGATAAATCGCCCTAAAGTCTACCAGGCCACAAGGGCGATTCACCTGCGTTTACCTGAAGCTGCCTGGAGTCATAGTGACGCTTGCGTGGAAGTTACAACGCGAGGGCTGCTAAATACGAGCTTAAATATTGACATTCACGACAAACTTCTCCCCTTCCTTTTCCTCCCCTTCCCCCTCCTTCCCTCCTTCCCTCCCTAGATGAGCTGTGGTGTAGTGTTCGTTTGCTTGTTTGTTTGTTTTGCCTGTTTGTCTCTCTTATTTGGTTTTGTCGTTCTTGTGTTTTTTTATTGTTTTTTTTTCGTGTGACGTTGAAGGATCACTAACGAGAAAGAAACAGACAGACTGACAGAAGCAGACAGGCAGACAGACACACAAACAGACAACGGGACAGACACACAGATACTCCAGACATACGGGCAGCCAGACAGAAATAGACAGGCCGATTGACAACGAGACAGCGACACCAGACAGGCAGCGACACCAGACAGGCAGACAGACAAAGAGAGAGGTGGAACGGGGAGAGAGAATAAAAATGTCAGTGCAAAGGAAGGGAGAGGGAGAGAGAGAGAGGGTGAGTGAGAAAGGGAGAGAGAGAACGAGGGTGAGTGAGAGAGGGAGAGAGAGAACGAGGGTGAGTGAGAGAGGGAGAGAAAAGAGAAAGAATATGTAGATCACAGTTAACAGAGAGATATATTTATTGTTTACAAAAAGCGTTCACGTGTGTGTGTCTGTGTGTGTCTGTGTGTGTGTGTGTCTGTGTCTGTGTGTGTGTGTGTGTGTGTACGTCGTTCTGCCTGTTTTTGTGTATGCCTGTCTGGTTCTCCGTCCGTCTGTCTGTCTGTTCCAACCATAGCACCAAAATGGAAGCAGTTACAGACCTGAAACTTTACACAAAAACATACCCTGTATATTACATGGGTTCTAAGGTTGTTAGGTTAGGTTAGGTTAGGTTTGGGTTAAGTTAAGTTAGGTTAGGTTTGGGTTAAGTTAAGTTAGGTTAGGTTTGGGTTAAGTTAAGTTAGTTGATGGCAAACTTAACAGCCAAGGTTATAAAGCATATACCTATAATACGAGTGAGCCCGGACAATTTCACTCGTATAGACAACAAGTGGCCTGGAACAGTTACCTTGCCAGTCACTCTGTAATTACCAGTCACTGTCCTGTCACATGACTGTAATTCCACCGATTTATTGTCATCATCATACGTCAACTACGCTATGAAGACCCTCGCAAACTGCATACAAGAAGATAACACCGTGTTTTAAACTCGGGGAAGGGAGGGGGAAAGGAAGGGGGAGAGGGAAGGGGGAGAGGGAAGGGGGAGAGGAAAGGGGTAGAGGGAAGGAGGGGAAGGGGGAAGGAGGCTGTATTGAGGGATTATTCTCCAGTGTGTGTGTCTGTGTGTGTCTGTGTGTGTGTGTGTCTGTGTCTGTGTGTGTGTGTGTGTGTGTACGTCGTTCTGCCTGTTTTTGTGTATGCCTGTCTGGTTCTCCGTCCGTCTGTCTGTCTGTTCCAACCATAGCACCAAAATGGAAGCAGTTACAGACCTGAAACTTTACACAAAAACATACCCTGTATATTACATGGGTTCTAAGGTTGTTAGGTTAGGTTAGGTTAGGTTTGGGTTAAGTTAAGTTAGGTTAGGTTTGGGTTAGGTTAGGTTAGGTTAGGTTTGGGTTAAGTTAAGTTAGGTTAGGTTTGGGTTAAGTTAAGTTAGGTTAGGTTTGGGTTAAGTTAAGTTAGGTTAGGTTTGGGTTAAGTTAAGTTAGGTTAGGTTTGGGTTAAGTTAAGTTAGGTTAGGTTTGGGTTAAGTTAAGTTAGTTGATGGCAAACTTAACAGCCAAGGTTATAAAGCATATACCTATAATACGAGTGAGCCCGGACAATTTCACTCGTATAGACAACAAGTGGCCTGGAACAGTTACCTTGCCAGTCACTCTGTAATTACCAGTCACTGTCCTGTCA
>NW_024712526.1:11258421-11275921 GCF_018991925.1 Homarus americanus | reverse complement strand
TAATAAAACTTTTCCTTTGTAGTGTGGACAAACTATATCTATACCTTAGTAGTTTATTATTAGTGAAATTATGTTCTCGGTCAAAAAAATAATAATTACAAAGTTCGTTTAATTGAAATATAAGATTAAAGGTTGACGCGGCTACAGGTTCAGTTGGCCAATACTGTACTGGTAGCGAGGTACTGCACGGTCAGCCAGAGGGTGTACTGATCAGCTGATCTCAGGTAAATATAAACAAACAAGACGGCCGAAACTGAATATAACTTGTTAAATAACTGCTGGTATTTCATTCTTCCATTCTTTGTATTGGCGTATCGTGATATTTTCGGGGGTACCAACATTTGTAGTTAAATAGTTATGTTTCTACATAAGTTGCATTAATCTACGACATGATCATTTGAAAAAAAAAGTGACTTACAGAACGAACTAGTAATCACTAGTGGCCCTCGCCATATTTTTTATTTGAAAACAAACCGCGCTACGAAGTGATCCACCTCCCTCTATGCCTTTTTGCACACACACACACCGGGTAATACGGTTTTGCAATACTGTGCACTAGGTTGCTGAACAGAGCAGCCTAGTGCATGCTACGTCGCTTGCGTATTGCCCAACTGAACGAAGTTTCTGTCAAGTGCTGAGAATGTTCTAGGCATGTGTAGTTTGATCAAAGGCTAGGAAGAGAAGGGAAGGGGGAGAGAGAGATGAGGGTTGTATTTGGAAGCGTCAGCGACAAGTTCATTAGCTACTCGATAAGAGAATGAGATGTGGGTTTTAGCTATAGGATGATAGTGTGTGAGGACAGTGAGCAGGCGAGGCATAGGAGGGCAGTGTGTGAGATGCAGTGAGTACATGAGGTGGTCTGGTTTCGTGTCCGGAGACGACTTCTAACAAATATCAAGCAACTGTGCGTCAGTGACCCAGCTACAGAGTTTAGTGTACGGTGTTAACTCACCCAAAACCGTCTACTACTGTTCTTAAGCGTGCCATAACAACAGATCCGTCACAAGTGAGTTTGAGCAATTTGTATTCAGCCAACTTGAGAAGTTAATCACTTGATTGATATTATTATTAGATATGAGATAAATACGAGGTATGATGGATACTGTTTGTGTGTTTGGTATTTACAGCTGATAGTGGGACATGTATTTCCAGGTATGACTGAATAAAACATTGTCGTGTAATACTGAACGAATCTCATTCAAACCCAACCTCACCCCAGTCAGGCCGTGAGCCGTTACACTAATCAAACCAAACCTAACCTAACTTAACCTAATCTAATCTTTAATTCCAAGGGGTAATCTCAGCACCACCCAACCATTCAAGTTTTCAATGTTTGAGTCGCAGAGCACAAGCCTAGTCCATTTTTAGCAAGGTGTAATTTCAGCTCGACCCCCCCGTTTTTCATTGAATTTCACAAGCCGACTAAAAATAACATCCAGGCATAACTATCTTATTCAATTTTACCCTTAATATGTAACTATTAACCTGAACTAACACTCAAACGTAACTAACTTAAGATTTGGTTCAGCTTTAGCCTGTACACGTAACTAAAACCCTGAATTAACACTCAAACGTAACTAACTATTGATGTTATGTGACTGTTCTTGTATAACTAAGGTCTATCATCGTTTGCACTTATCATTAAACACTGGTTAGGCATTAAATTCCACCTAACGTCAAATTTATGAAAGA
Source organism: Homarus americanus (assembly GCF_018991925.1). Taxonomy (NCBI): domain Eukaryota; kingdom Metazoa; phylum Arthropoda; class Malacostraca; order Decapoda; family Nephropidae; genus Homarus; species Homarus americanus. The sequence goes on along the minus strand of NW_024712526.1, from coordinate 11,274,229 downwards.
CTGAATAAAAAAAAAAAAACTAACGTGACTAACAGGCGAAGTTAATGACTAGTTATTTTACCCATTTACAAAAATCTATCAGCTTGGCATATAGCAAATTTAATATTCAGGTAGATATTTAAGTTATTCTTCCATATTCTGCATTATTACCTTCGCTTTCGTATAAACTAAACTATTACTCAACGTCTGAGCTAAAACTTGAAACTTGTTGAAAATTACGTTATCTAATACAGTACTAAATCACACCAACCTTTAATATTGAGAAGACTCCTTTCAGTAATGTGTGTTTCAGCATCAGTAAACATAAAGCCGCTGGAAACTTTTGGGAGATTTATATCAAGCATGGATGTATACAATGGCTTCTTTCACTTCCGGGTATAATTTATTGGCCGGATCAAAAGTTAACAATTCACATTTTACTATTTCTAACTTTCTATTTACTGCTAAAAATATTGTTCACATATCACTACATTATTCACATTAATTAAGTATTTTCTACGGAGACTCTGTAATTATATACTAGAATATTCTTTTGGCGCCACTTTCCTGCAGACCACTTAGCCACACACTAATGCTCTCCTCACCACACTATTACTAATTAATTAATAATATCTCATGACGTAATTTCTTCTGATTTGAGTTATAGTCACCTGATTATAAGAAATATCTAGTTGTTCACTTAAATACGCTGCTTTCCACCTGAATAACTGTCCCTCACCACCACTGACTGACGCCGACCACAGGCAGGGTCCAGTACTAGTGCCCCGTCTGTCAGCTGGTGTTGCCTTCAAATGTTGTGACTTAATTAATCCCCGTACCGTGTAAATCATGACAGTAGGTGGACATCAAGTGGTAGTATCTATCATAGAAAAGTTCAAGGAGTCGTGATATCGTAAAACTGAGCAAGAAAATAAGGAGGAGATTGATGTAGCAGAAGGTGAACTTATACGCCGTATTTACCACACGACCAAATGACAAGTCTCCATGAAAATATCTCTAGGAAAGGTTAGTTTATTATTAAGTTCTGTATGTGTAATTTAGGATAATATATTGTGCAATTTATATAAGGACTTTAATTGCCGAATGACCATTATTTTATACGGTAATTGGGGATTAATACTATAAGTACATCAGACTGGGTAAATTCGACTTATTGCTACGGCAAGATTTTAATAATTCTTTAGCAAATAATAAAACTAGAAATATATTTCTTTATTTATACAAGTGAATATGAACGTAATTATAAGCCAATTACTGTATTATTTAAAAAATAGTGGTGTATATCCGTGACGTTTCTTCAACTGCGAATGCCCACATCAATGCTTTTATTTTTTCGGGTAAACCATATACTTATAAAAATACATTTATATCCTCTTGACCTCGCATTATACAATCTTTTAAACTAATTTTATTTTTATGCATACTTAATGAGTTTATTCAAAAATTTTGGACTGATATAGTAAATAAGAATAGTTTACTCGAAAATGCTGCTGAATAATATTTGTTGGTACTAGTAATAAGTGAAATATTATACGGTGATACGAGAGAAGTAATGCAATAATAATAATAATAATAATAATAATAATAATAATAATAATAATAATAATAATTTAGGTTAAGTTAACATTATGACCTCCCCTCCACCCCCCTTCCCCACACCTAACCCCAGCCGACATTACCATTGTTTAAAATTACATCAATGTCATTTCCTTTTAAGATAACACAACCGCGTTATCGTTGTTTGTGTGGTTAGGGATTTTTTTTAGAAGAGGGGGATATGACCAACCTGGGAAGCCCCCTGGTGAGATAATGTAGCCCTGGGCGGTGGTGACGAAAGTGGTGTTGACTAGACAAGGCTTCCTGGGAACTCCGTAGCATTACGTTTTGTAAATGAGTCTGTGTGTGTCTTGTGGAGTGTGGTGGGGGGTGATGATGTAAAGGATTTTGTGGGTTTACTTCTATTACTAATGCTGCTGTTACTGCTTATCAAAGTTATTATAAAAAACGCGAATAAAAAGTAAAAGTAATAAAATCCATTATATAAACATACAGTATAAAAAAAAGTACAAATGACAAACAAACAAAAAAATCAAGGACAATACAAAAACGCAGACCATCTGATATATTTACTGTATAAAAAAAAATAATAATAAAAAAATCGAAGCATAATCTACACTGTCGTTGGATTTACCAGTGAGGAACATTGTCCGTGATGTATTATTCATCCCCTTGTGAATAATAGAGGCAGGGGACACAGCATACACGACGCAGGGAACTTGTCCAGTGAGCTGACCTGTGATAACGTGATGCATATGCAAAGTCCTACACTCGTGCTGCTCCTCCCTGACCTGTACGCTGCTGCCATAGTTCAGGGGAAGGGAAGGTATGGCTAGTGATTCAGGGTAAATTGGGGTCATGTAAGAGTAGTTTTTTTAGTTTTTTTTCGGGGGTATAGTGGGGTCAAATTGGGGTCATGTAAGTAGTTTTTTTTGGGGGTACAGTGGGGTCAAATTGGGGTCATGTAAGAGTAGTTTTGAAATTTCATGAGTAGTTTTTTGGGGGGCACAGTGAGGTCAAATTGGGGTCATGTAAAGTAGATTTTGGGGGGTTATAGTGGGGTCAAATTGGGGTCATGAGTAGTTTTTGGGGGGTACAGGGGTCAAATTGGGGTCATGTAAGAGTAGTTTTTTTGGGGGGGTACAGTGGGGTCAAATTGGGGTCATGTAAGAGTAGTTTTTTTGGGGGGTACAGTGGGGTCAAATTGGGATAAAATTGGAAGATAGTGGGGTCATATTGATGGGAAAAATAGCAGATTTGCCATAAGGTGATTCGTATGTACAACTTGACTGCTATTCTCCCATCAACCGCCTGGTCATGTAAATCATATAAATTAGGGTAGTGTTTAGGGGGACGACATCTAGAGTGATAAAAGTAAGATGTCAGGGTTTTTTACGGTTTCTAAATACATTGTTGGCTGACGTCATTAAAACACACACACACTGCTACTACTTTGCTGTCACTCCAAATCAAGTATGACGATCATCCAGCTATGATACAATGAAAGAGTTATTAAGGATGTCACCTTCATTGGTGAGTTCTGGGGTGACTCGAGAGGCCGATACGGGACTGGCAGGGTCGTTCACAGATGTTGCACATGTGGAGGGCTACATCTAGTGCGGGAGGGGCGGCGACAGCGTCTTTCCGGCGTTGGCGCTTGTCTGCCTAGGTATGCAGTCGGGATAACTCGAAAGTATTGACACTTTCTCGTGAGGTGCTCCTCCAAGCGTTACGGTGTGGAGTAATCGTCTCCCAGGTGAGGGGGTCGATTTGGCACTTTTTCAGGTTGGTCTTAAGACTATCCTTATACCTTTTCAATTGCCTGCCAGCGTTACGTTTACTATTCGTGAGGTGACTGTAAAGAAGCTGCTTTGGCAGTCTACTGTCGATCATGCGGGTAACATGGCCTCGATGCTCCTACAGTTGGTGTCAGCAAGAATACTGGCATTTGTTCTCTTGTCTTCCCAGCGAACTCGGAGGATGGAACATAGACTACGTTGGTGAAAGTTTACAAGTGCCTTGAGGTGTCTCCTGTATGTGACCCATGTCTCGCTGCCACATTATCAGGGTGTAGATAATTTCAGCTCCCTACAGCTGAAGACACGGATACCGAAAGTGTGCAACATTAGAGAGGGCAGTACCGTTAAGCTGGATGGATGGTGGAGGGGTGTCTGAACCAGGGGCAGGCTGAAAGAGAATCTGAGTCTTACGTACATTCACCTCAAGGCCGAAACGTGAATACGCGTCTGCGTAGGTGTTCAGGATCTCCTATACACACACACACACACACACACACACACACACACACCAGAATGGTTTCGTGACTAGATTATGACAGAAGTAATATCATTAATGGTTGTTAGTAGAGAATTCTGGATCTCTCTCTCTCTCTCTCTCTCTCTCTCTCTCTCTCTCTCTCTCTCTCTCTCTCTCTCTCTCTCTCTCTCTCTCTCTCTCTCTCTCTTTCTCTCTTTATTTATCTCTCTCTATGTTTATCCGTCTTTATCTGTCTATCTATCTATCTCTATATATCTATCTCTCAACATAAATATAAAATAATTATAAAGCTCTAGTTATTATTGTAATTACATCCAACAACAGAGATACTAAATATATACAGAGATAATTAGATATTTATTATTTTTTCTCTCATTTTCTCGGTAATTAGGCTGATCTAGTTAATTAAGGTAGTTAACTATTTATGATGAGGTCTTCGTTATCTGCACTTTGTAAGCCGTTGATATTTTTTTGTTAAGGCTGGTGAAGGAGAGTTTGTATTTGTTGTTCTTGTTATTGTTGTTGTTGTTATTATTGTTGTTGTTGTTGTTCTTATTATTATTGTTATTGTTATTATTATTATATTTGTATCTGTATATGTCTGTCTCTCTCTCACACACACACACACACACACACACACACACACACACACACACACACACACACACCCTTCTCTCCCATACTTTTTATCCAGTGTTCAATAGTATCTATCTATCTATCTATCTATCTATCTATCCATCTCTACAGGTATACAAACAATATAAATATACAGTGCAGGTATATATGAGTATTTTAGGTTTGGTTTGGTTTGATTTGGTTTGGTTTGGTTAGGTTTGGTTTGGTTAGGTTTGATTTGGTTAGGTTTGGTTTGGTTAGGTTTGGTTTGGTTAGGTTAGGTTTGATTTGGTTAGGTTAGGTTTGGTTAGGTTTGGTTTTGTTAGGTTAGGTTTGGTTTGGTTTGGTTTGGTTAGGTTTGGTTTGGTTTTTGTTTGGTTGGTTAGGTTTGGTTTGGTTAGGTTTGGTTTGGTTAGATTTGATTTGGTTAGGTTAGGTTAGGTTTGGTTGGTTATTAGTATCCTTCAATTTGTAACATAAATAACTGGCACTATTCTCAACCATTGGCACAGCATGGCACTCTTCCCGGCGCCTGACCCTAGTATAGCGTAGTGTCAGAGGGTACGAACTACGCACTTGTTAGCTGACCTGGCACTCAATGGCACTCTCTCTTAACTGTTTCTCTTAGAGGGACGTAAGATAAAAATTCTCTCCTAACTGATAAGTTGAGGAACGTATATACCTGACCCACTTAAGTTACGACATAAAGATGGATTCTCAAAGGTTCCTACGTTAATTTTGACTTCTAACTGGTGATGTGAGAACGTATATACCTGACCCACTTAAGTTACGACACAAACATGGATTCTCAAAGGTTCCTACGTTAATTTTGACTTCTAACTGGTGATGTGAGAACGTATATACCTGACCCACTTAAGTTACGACACAAACATGGATTCTCCCATGTTTGTGTGGTAAGATTTGTCTATTACCAGCTAGAACAATTAAGGTAAGGTGAATCATCAGGTAGATGGAGAGGTGTTACGTGTTATTGACGGCCATACCACGTACAGGTGCTCTCTCTCTCTCTCTCTCTCTCTCTCTCTCTCTCTCTCTCTCTCTCAAGGAAGTAACTCGGCGTGGCCTCGTTCTTAGAATATTTGAGGTACTCCAGTAATTAATTAGACCTGTGTGCGTGTGTGTGTGTGTGTGTGTGTGTTGTGTGTGCGCGTGTGTGTGTGTGTATGTGTGTGCGCGTGTGTGTGTGTGTGTGTGTGTGTGTGTCCATCACCACCATCACTATTAATAATAACTCCCCAATTATACAATTTCCTTCAATTATTTCCAATTATATATCGACCCTGCCAAATTATAGAGCTTCTTCATCATCCTTATCTCAAACCATACTATTATAGCTTCTAATTCTATTATATATAAAGACTAAATACCCTTGAGATTATTCATTTCTCGTTTAAGAATCTTCAGAATGGAATTTCAACCTTAAGACATCATTATTTTAAGTTCATATTCGGTTGACCCTAAAGTGAAGTTGTGTAGGAATTTTTTTAAAGGAATATGAGCTTAAGATATCTTGGTTATAAGGTCGTGTTTGGCTTGTGTTTATATTGTAAATAAAGACACGTGTTGGTAGATCAGCTGATGTGACGAAGATGTGTGTTGTTGATGTTGATGTTGTTGTTGTTGTTGTTGTTGTTGTTGTTGTTGTTGTGGTAATATTATAAACACCGTCCTAAACATCACCCCCATTGACACTGTGCCACTCACCATCATCACTACAACCTGTCTGGCACTATCACTCCCACAAACACACCCAAATAACTATCTATACAAAATTGTGTTGAAAAAATATGACACAACTGACGAAGGATTTTGACAACCCTACCGAGACAACAGGAGTCACAGTGTTCATTATGGAGTTCATCGATCACCCGAGGTAGAGGTAGTTTATGGAGTGTACAGAGGAACACGAAAGTACAAAATATAAATCAAAAGTTTATGATCACGAAAGTTTTAATAAGTGAAAAATTAATAATGTTTTTTTTTATTTGTTTTAATTAGTTTGTTTTTGTTATTGTATTTGTTTGTTTTGTTTTTTTCAGTTTTTATTTTTTTTTGTCTTTGTGTTGTTTTTGTCTTATTGTTGATGTATTTAAAGAAAAAAAAGAATATATATTTTTTTATTACCTGATGATTATCACCTCCCCCCTCCCCCCTCCCCCCTCTCCCCTCCCCCTCCCAGCTTATGTCATCTGAAACTTAACCGCCCTTAATGCTTACTTGGGGTGTGGCGTTAGGTTAGGTTAGGTTAAGTTTGGTTAATGTTAGGTTAGGATGTTAAGTCAGGTTATGTTGTAGTGGTTAATCTTCAGGTGCTCCCTATATATGCTTAAGTTAATACCTGTAGAGGACAGATTCTTCTCTAACCTAACCTAACCTAACCTAATCTAACCTAACCTAACCTAACCTACCTTAATCATTTGTTTCTTGTTACAGGAACCGCAGGAGAATTTGGGAATGACGTGAAGAGAGACGCAAAAGGAACCAACCAATCATAACTGTGTCTCTGTCAACCAATCATAACTGTGTCTGTGTCAACCAATCATAACTGTGTCTGTGTCAGTACTTCATGTGTACCTTTGGTCGATGTGTAGAACTCTGAACAGTATTGCCAAGACCCGTGTGATGACAGTGTTACCAAGGCCGCTGTCTTCAAGGTATGACTTATGTAGAATATGGTTGTTGATTAAAACCATTTATTTAGTTATGCTGTACAGGTGTATAGGAAGGTAAGGTTAGTCACTCCAATTTTGTTTATTTTACCTGTGTAATTAACCTAACCTGGCTGCATACCTGTAAAAACACACACACACACCTGCCACCCCCTCTTCCCCCGACACACATACACAGTAAAGTATCAGACAAACACGAAATTCTTCAACTTTATCATTTTTCATCAAACTGACAGACAGACAGACAGACAGACATTCACACTTTTCTAATTAGTTCTATGTTTTTAAGGTTCATTATGTACAAAGACAGTTCAGGAATATAAACAATGGTAAACAGTAAATAATAATAATAATAATAATAATAATAATAATATAATAATAATAATAATAATAATATAATAATAATAATAATAATAATAATAATATAATAATAATAATAATAATAATAATAATAATAATAATATAATAATAATAATACACAGGGTTATTTTAGGATTGGTTATGTAGGCGAGTCACAGGTTTTATATTAACATTGTGTCCATGGCGTTTATCAGACAATGTTGCCAAATCGTAGGTGCAACGTTGTGGTCGTGGTCTCCTTCTGACAGTGGTGCCACATCTTCTGACACCACTTGCTGGCACCATAGTCTTATACCACCTGTGTGTGTGTGTGTGTGTGTGTGTGTGTGTGCTTTGATAAGAATTCCGCCGCGGTCGACTCCATGATCAGATGAGAGTCGTATGTGCGGAAATTGGCAACATTGTTTACATTTTCGGTCAGTTTTTTTTCTGGCGATATTAATGAGTTGTATGTTTCTCTTATTTATGGAAGAGAAGAAGAAGGAAAAGAAGGAGGAAGAGAAGAAGAAGGAGGAGGAGGAGGAGGATAATAATAATAATAAGAGAATAAGAGGTCATGAACACAGGATCACCACAGCGTCCAAATGTTGTCAAGGTTTTCCCTCCCCTCCCCCGCATTTCTATTTCATCACAGTCCAAAGTTTAATCAGTCAACTATTTCCCTTATATAATTTTCTTTTTAATTCATCACGTGACAAGAGTAAAAAAAAATAGTAATAATCTACGAACGTAAAATTTTAAGTTGTTTCCCGCCATTTCCTGTAGTGTTGAGTTGGCGCGTCTCCAGATCCACGACCTTACTGATGGAAAAACAAATGAAGATCACATTCCCAGGGTATATAATGTTCCTTCCTCTTTATGACGCCTATATTACATTACAGACCTTATCTACCTAGCCCTGACAAACAAACACACACACACACACACACAGACCCAGCAGCCGTTACTTGGCATCCAACTCGCTCCTATTTCGGATAGTGATCTAATCTTCCTTGGCGGCCAGATATTATTTACGATCTAAATCCAGCAGAGAGTTTCAGGCGTTTATACTTCTGTGGCGTTTATACTTTTAGGGCGTTTACACTCCTGTTATTTATTTACATCTCCAACTACTTGTGGTTTTTATTACTGTTCCCGTCTCACCCAACACTTATGTTTGTATGTATGTATTTATGTATATGTGTGTTCGTGTGCGTCATAGTGAGAGGTGACGGGGTCTTGGCTTAACCTAATTAGATGACATTAACCAGGTGATCTAGAAATAGAAACATCTTGAAATTTAGTTTAGATTAGGTCAACTTTTGGGTTAGGTTAGGCTTATGTCAAGTTAGGTTAGGTTAGGTTAGATAAGCTCAATTGGCAATAAACAAAACAAAACATCATGTAAACAACTTTAGCTTAAACTACACAAGAGATATGTGCAGTAGGTCATGTACAGGAGAGAGTTGCTATTGACAGATGCGGGGGGGGGGATAGTAGTAGTAGGGTGTTGGTAGTAGTAGTAGTAAAGGTGGTGATGGTGTTGGGGTGTTGGTAGTAGTATAGTGTATAGGTGTTGAGAATATTCGATAAATTAGAACCAAAACAAAAAGAGAATCATTAAATGACAATAAAAATCAATAACTGGTAACCCTATCGCCCTGTGATTTAACCCAAGTTGATAATTTTACTTTATCGCCCTTTGATTTAACCCTATCGTCCTGTCATTTAACCCAAGTTGACCTTTTGATCTTCGAGTTAGTGACCTCAAAATCAATAGGGTTTGACCTCGACACAAGAGCATTAGAGCAGTGATGTTTTGTCACAGTGTGTAAGTTGTGACTCCCTATATAACGCGGACAAGGGTTTCTACCACAAATAGACAGACAAGATGACCTCAATGGACTTTTAACTTTGCTGAAGTTTGTCTGCGAGATGAAAGAGGATTCAGAGGTAGGAAAATAAATACAAAAAAGATGCCAAAAAAGATACAGTAAAGTTAAGTGTGTGGGAATAAAAAGTTTAACTACTTTTAATGAATATAGTTCTTGGGGCGCTGCCTTAACACCAGACTCAAAAGAACAAGGACGAAAAAGAGGCCAGTAAATGGTGGGAGCAAATTATGGTAATAGAAGATTATGGAATAATTGAAGGAATGGAATAGGGCAAAAGAGTCGCTGAGTCGAGCCGTGTTAAGGGTCATAACACTGTGGCTTCTACCGAGCGGTGTCGAGTTCCCCGTGACGTCATAATTGGATGATGACGTCATCACGTTTCCACCAATTACGGAGAAGGTTGAGGAGACGAAGAGGAAGACAAATAAAAAGAAGAGTTGGAAACTAGGGAATAACGATGACTTGGATGAAGAATGTATCGAAGATGAATCAACCTTTATATAATAATAGCGATTATTATTATTGTTGTTCTTCTTCATCATCATCTTATTATTATTAATATTATTATTATTATTGTTCTTCTATTTCATCATCATCATCATCATCATCATCATCATATTATTATTATTATTATTGTTGTTCTTCATATTATTATTATTATTATTATAATTAACATCAATGTTGTTATAATTAACGCAGTAATACGTAACATCTATTATAACTGGACAATGAATTACCTGCAAAAACCAAACCAAAACAATAACCGTGAATTAGTGTTATCCATAATTAATTAATAATAACAATTACGGTTCTTTAAAATTAAGTAGAGTTAAATAGAAAACAGTGAATTAGGCAACAGAATGTGGGAGTAACGGAACCTTTCATGAAACCTCGAGTGTGAGTGTGTGTGTGTGAGTGTGTGTGTGTGTGTGTGTGTGTGTGTGTGTGTGTGTGTGTGTGTGTGTGTGTGTGTGCAGTCAGTCCGGGTCCTGGCGGTGTGTTGACTTCTGGGGTCTTACGACGTGGCAAAGGGCAGTTTTTCTTGTCGTGGGTATTTGACCTGTAACCCAATCCTCCTCTCTCCCTCTCTGTCTCTCTTATGTATTTTCAGGTTTTACTTTCTCTTGGTTGTCTTTCACCTTTATTTTGCTATTTTCTTACTTACCATTTCCTTTCTGTCTCCTTACTGTCTCTTTGTACATCTTTCTCACACACACACACACCTCACAAATCAGTCTCTCCTCTCTCTCTCTCTCTCCTCCTCATCTCTTCTCCTTCAACCCCTCCTACCTTATCCTCACCCACTTACTCCATCTCCCCTCCTCACCCCCATCCTCTTAACCCCCCCCTCTAATCTTAAGCAGTAGGGCCAAGTTTCAATGTCTGTTTGTGTCTGTCTGTCACTCTCATAACTGTCCTATTTCTTCTTCCATTTTCTCATCACTCCCCTTTCACTTCTCTACTCCTTTTCCCCCCCTCCCCTCTCTCTCCCCAGCCAATCCCCTCCCTCTTACCTGACTCCCTACTCCTACGCCTCCCTCTCTCTCTCTCTCTCTCCTTTCCGAACCCTATTTTTTTAACATATGGATCCTTATTTTCTTTACTATTTCCCTATTTAGTCATTTTTCTTAGCCTTGATCTCTTTTTTTCTCTTTGTATTGCAATCTTTTTTTTTTGTTTCTCTGTTGAGGCGGAAAACGAGACAAGACAGAAATGATAGGAGGAAGAGAAGAAAGACCGGGGGAACGGAAGGAAGTGAAGGATCTAAGAGAATGAAGGGGGTGAGAAGAGGGAAGAGAAGGAGGAGAGGAAATAACTGAGAGAAGGAGATAACTAAGCAGAAGCAGAGAACTGAGAGGAGAGGAAGAGAAAAGGAGAAAAATAAGAGAGGAAGAGAGTACTGAGAAGAGGAAGGTGGGAGAGAGATAGGTAAGGAGGAAAAGAGAGTCAACACTACGAAAGGAAGAGAAGCGATGGGAGAGAAAACATATCACCGGGAAGGGGAAATTAAATAAAGTGGGGGGGGGGGTAGGAGGAGGGGGAGGCGGGAAATGGGGGAAGGAGGTGTAGAGGGATGGAAATGGGATGTGCCAGGAAATAGGCTGAGGGGGCAAGAGGAGGCAAAGAAATAGGAGAAAGAGAGGGAGGCTATCAGAGAAAAGGTAGTATAGAAATAATAATACTAAATCCGTATTGTATGTTAGTTTATTTACTGAATTACTAATGATGACTATATTAAGAAGTGTATATAATTATGATAATACTCAGATAAATTAAGCCCCTAGTTGTTGATGGTTAGTCTTGCTGTATATTATAACAACAATTAAAGTGGTCAGGTATTAATTTTATAATACGATACCTTTAGGATCTTGTTGCTCAAAAATAACTTTATAACTAATGGGAATTATTGAACCCCATTTAAAGAAAAATAAAAAGCACCTACAACAATTATATACATTTATTGACTGTACATAGCAGTAAAGTAGAACCTTTTCATAAGTTATAACAAACTTGATGATGAGAATGATAAACTATTTAGTTCCTTCGTAAAAAAGGATAATAAATGAAACAAAGAAAATGGTATATTTACATGAAGACAGCTTATGTTGCTAACACAGCAGCACAGAGGGTAACGGAGGACCTCTCTGTAGAGTACAGGTTAGGGCATCATCATAGGCACACTGGATACACCACGCCACCTGCTGCAACTATTGGCAGTTGAGGCAGGTGATGTATGAGTGAAGGTCACACACAGGCTCGTAACACGCTATACAAACACTCTGGGACTTCCTCTCTTCCTCCCCAGTGCACGAGCCACACCTCTTGGCTATGGGTAGGGATGGCGGGACGGACTGCTTTGGGACATTTATTTTCACCATATCCTTTTTGGTCCACTGCAATCTCCGTCCAAGGTTTCCAGAGTCGATCCTTTTCTGGGCCCAGGGTGTGACCAGCCTCAGAGCGAGGTCCTGCATGAACTGGCCGCGAGCCTGCTCCACCTCCTGTTGTGTTTTCTTATTATTGTTGCTGATGACCCAAGCATTGATGGTGGCAGCATTGATTATAAAATAAAACATGCATAAGTGCCACCTGTTTGTCTTTCGGCTGCAGGAATACTGTTTGGTCATTTGGTCAAATTTGTCCACTGCAGATTTTTTTCTATTGTAGTAATTGATGATCTCAGGCCTCTTATTCTTGTCAATGGTGGGCTGGGTGTGCATGGTCGACAGGTGAACGACCAATTTCTGGGGGTATGGCATGTAGGACACCATGGTGAGGCCTTCGGCGAAACAGAATACACTACTGTTCTCCTTCCGACCATCTTTTCTGGTCATATTTGGTGGAATGTGTGGCCTATTCAACCGCAAATCGCCAACAGAAGTCAAACCACAGTTGTTGAGTAGATCCATTGACAACGGAATAGATGTAAAACAGCTTTCTGTGGTTACATTCCTCCAGGTATTGAAGTAGGGCTTACAGAGTTCCTTGGTAATGTGGCGCAACTCAAGCCCTTGACAAGCCGGTGTGTAGTCGTCTTTTCTCAAGTACGGAATTGCATTTAGCATGTATTTGGATTTAGCGTCGCATATCACCGAAAGCTTGATTCCGTACTTGGCAGGTTTGTTGGCAAAGTTTACACAGAACCCACATTGCCCATGAAAGGGGAGGAGCTGTTCACCCACGGTGAGTGTTTCGCCAGGAACATACGATTTCTGGCACTTCGTGAGAAACTCATTCCAGAGTTGTCGGATGGGAGCCAGTTTATCAGTTTTTGACCTCTCTCTCCTCGTAGCTGCTTCATCAAAACAAAGACACTCCAGCAGGAAGCTGAAGCGTCTCTCACTCATGGCAGCCTGATACAGAGGAGAACCTACCTGTGTGTTCCACATTTCTGCTGTCGACAAGTGATTATCACGCCTGCAGCCGGAAAAGATTAGAATTCCTATCAATGCTTTTATCTCGTCGACGCTGGTCTCCTCAACAGTGGCATTCTTGGTGCTAACTTTCTCTGATATAGCAGAGATTGCAGAGTTCGTGTGGATCACAATTTCATTGATCATATCCAGGTCAAGGAAGAGTTCCAGGCACTGTTCTGGAGTGTCAGCAATGGTAGCAAGTCCATCTGGGCCACTTCTTATCCCATTTACTATGTCCCTATTAGGTTTTGGGACAGTCTCCATAACAGGTTTATTACTCCAGCGAAGCCCAATATCTCCCTGTAGCAATGGCTCTGTGTATGTAAATTGCAGGTCCTCCATATCAGTAGCAAGTCGCCTCTTCTTATGTGGGGAGGTAGAGCTGGAGGTAGCCGAGTCGTCAGATGCTTCACTGTCGATCTCACTCTCGAGGTTGGATAAATACTCTTCATACTTCTCGTCTTTGTCGCTGTGCATAAACTCGCCTTCATCGTCGCTGCGCTTAAAGTCATCGTCTTCGTCGTCGCTGTCGTTAGTCTTCTCAAAGATGCTGTCCTCATCAGAGTACTCAGGATCTGAACCCTGGAGCACTGCATAGATCTCGGCCTCCTTGATGGGCTTGAAACATGTGCCCGTTATCTGAAATGGAAAAAGACAAATAAATGTCAACAGTCGGGTTCTCTTTTGCCACCTAACCTAACAATGCACTTCCCACTGCTTTCAAAAATAAAGTACAAAACTTAAAAAATATTCAGGAATAAGAAGAGATAAAATATATATCAAGTATATTATGTAACACATCATCATTAGGTCTTCACGTGCCACCTAACAACGTAGTTTCCAATGTTGTGAAAGTGAAATGTTGCCACAACTCTGTGTTTATTTACATCGTATTAAAACTTCCAAAAGGGCCCTAAGGAACCTCACAATAGTAGCCAGACTAAAGATGGTAGATAAGCATTCCACAGTGTTGCTGCCACATCTCACTATATGCACCAGCCACTGTACCAGGTATAAGTGTAAGTGACTGTACAAAGTAATGCACAATAAAAGTAGAGATTCAATATGAAGTACTGGACTAGAAATGTTAAGAAATTACAAATATCTGAGTTTTCAAAAATGTCATTGAGAATTAAAGATACGAAGCATTACAAAATGTTAACGAGTATTGAGAATTATACACTGAGAAAGAAGGCAGACAATCAAACGCTTTTTCCTCCCTTTAACAATCACCATAAGTTCCAAGACACATTCGACTTCATATGTAATTAATTAACAGGTGAAATGGCTAATTGCTACCCCACTTAAAACATTAATCAAAGTAATTTTTGGATAAGTACTGTAGCTAATGATGGAAACTTTGACACTAATTACCCCAAGATACGGTAACAATTATACTAACATACAGTATTAATTATATCAGGTAACAGTCACAGGTATTGGTAAATTAAGTAAGAATATTTACACTAAATCTAAGCTTTCCTCATCTCCCCTCACTCCTTCCTAGGCCTCCCTCACTCCTTCCTAGGCCTCTCTCACACCATTGTAGAGTTCCCTCAGCTCGCTTCACCCCCTCACAGGTCACACCCTTACCTCCCCTCGCCCCCTGAAAGCATCCCTCCTCCTCCTCCCCTCACCCTATCATCTTAAGACGGGTTGCCATGACAACGGAGGGAACACAGATGTTGCTGCACCTTCCCCTCGTCTCAGCTGTGGAGGGGAAGACGTTGAGGAAGGTGGGAATATATATACGGAGTGACAGAATGTTTGGTAACTAACACAACAAAGACAACAACAACAACAACAACTAGGAACTTAATAATAACAACAATAATGATGTTTAAAATCACTTTCATCATCATACAAAAGGAAGAATAATAAAACAGACAGGCAGGCAGACAGACAGACAGTAGGGTGGAGAGACAGAGAGCAAATGAACAAACAGCATGAGTAAGAGATTAAGAGAAAAGTGAATAAACGAGAGAAAGAGAGAACGTGGTAAAGAGAAAGTAAAACAAATATAGAAGTAAATGACCCGACAAATAATGGTAGATAGAATCAGGGATTAAGATAAAGAGAGAGAGAGAGAGAGAGAGAGAGAGAGAGAGAGAGAGAGAGGTAATGGAAAGGTAAGCACCTGTGTGTCTCTCTCTCTCTCCGGTAGATATACTACTGGCCAGGTGAGTCAGGAGGGGGTGGTTTGCAGTGAGTCAGGAGGGAGTGGCCAGGTGGTTTGGTAGTCAGGGAGTCAGTGAGTCAGGGAGGGAGGGGTCAGGTGGTTTGGTAGTGAGTCAGGAGGAGTCAGGTGGGGTGGGGTCAGGTGGCGCTTCAGTGATAGTATTGACAGGTTGATGGGTCTTCTTCCCTCTTCTGTCCCATACCTAACCTGGGGGTCAATACACCTGGGATCATCATGTCACTGGAGGTCAACTCAACTGGGGTCGTCATGTCACTTGGGGTCAACTCACCTGAGGGTCATATCACTTGGGGGTCATGTCATGTGTTGGGCAAACCTGAA